>NC_142370.1:15326562-15569062 GCF_059441005.1 Hippichthys cyanospilos
ATCCTCATTAGGGTCTTGGCTTGCAGGTTCCACGAATCCTAGCTGTCTTCAGGCAGCGGGTGGTGCAACCCCTGAACTTGTTGCCAGCCAATTACAGGGCACATAGGAATAAACAACCATTCGTGCAGCCAATCACACCAAAAGACTTAGAGTGTCCAATACACTTTAAAAAGTCAAACAAGCCAAATGATAAATGTGCTAAAAAATGCCCTATGCACGACTTCCTCGTCATGTGTTGATAAAAACAAGTCACATCACGAATGTATTCTTCCTTTTGTAAACATACACTGGAAAATAAACATTACCTGTAGTATATATACTCTGATCATGTACAGAGCGGTAAGTAGAAGTGTGGAGGCCCATCGCACTGCTGAGTATGGCGTTGATTTGTCTAACCATGACTGATAGATCTGTTGCATATGAGACAAAACAAAAAGTGAACATTAATATCAAAGAGCACATAACCTTTGAAGCAGTGACTAGCAAGATATTTTTTTTTATTACTACATTCTTAAGATAAGATGCAGCAGGGCCTCGGAAATAGAATGTGTCAATCTGCTTTTGATCAATTCTGAATATTTCCAGATCACGATGGAGGATTGTCCATGAATTCATAAGAAACCTACTACAGTACACTAATGAGCACAAGCAGATGTTAGAATTTCTAAGCCTTGAACTAAATGTTTAACAATGGGCAATAAATTGCTGTATGCAATGTTTTTGTACAAAAACAATACAATAAAAATATCACGTGGGGTGTGCAAAAAAAATAAATCTATTCAGCTCAGAATCAGTATTCTAATTTACTACAATTTAATTCGATATAATTACATACTTATAGCAATCTCATACAGTATTTAAAATGAAATCGATACGCTTCCTGACAGCTTTTGTCGGGAGACACACTGTACCATGATGTTACCATGCAGCCCATTCTGCAAAGTCAATCCGACGCACACGGAGTGCATGCACAAACACAAACAATTGAGGGAATTCAACCGTCCTCATTGAAAGGAAGAAAGCAAGCGGTATTTTTGCGTTCTGCAAACTCGTGTGATGCACGTAAGCCATGAATGTGAGTGCAATATTTCATTTCGCTGCTGGGGTTGGACCGTCAGTTTCCCTTTGCTATTTTATCTTGCAAAGCAGACTGAAGTACTGTAGTATGATGATTTTTTTGCACTTTGATGCAGAAATCATTTTAAAACAAAAATTAATCCAGAATCGAATCGGAAACCCCAAAATCAGAATCTAATCGTGAGACAGTCAGATTCCCACCCCTAAATATCTTATTCATTTCATCACAAATCAATTAAACTATTTAGCTTATGACAGAAGCTTTACCTGTCCAACCCGCGTGAAAAAGGCAGCAACTACAGATGGTTTTCCATGGATTGACTCCCCAGCGCTGTCCCCTTCTGACATTCTGCATGTAGAGGTGGAAGGAAAAAAATGACAGGATTTTAGTCGTAGGAGGTTTGTCTGGCTTACTACTGTATTTTGAACCCTAAGCCAGTACACCCCAAAACACTGGAACTCTTTTCAATTGCTAATATGTTCATGCAAATAGGATGTGAGATGGAGCGTCCCCAAATAACATTGATCAAACAAGACATTTTGATTATAATGATCTAAAGTGAGTCACCCAACTACGAGGGAAAGACAGTGGCATGAAATGAATTATCATACTTGCAAACGAGAAGCAAAACTGATGGCAACCTTGAGTCAGTTGATAAAATACTTTACATTCCAGCCGACTAGTCTAAATGAGAATGTATCATGAATTAAAAAAATACATGCGGTAAAAAGTGCAAGTAAACACATTCACATCTTGTGGTTATGTGGAATCCACCAAAATCAGTCGGGCTTTTGGTAATTATTTATACAATCTAAAACTGGCTAATGAAATGCCGACAGTGAAGTCGCTTTCAAATGCTAACATATGCGTAGGTATTGCATTACTGAAGAACATCAATCAGTAATCATTATATCCAACCAAATCAAGAGGGAAAGCATAATACCGGTCTATAAGATTTTACGTGTAAAAAAAGATCATGTATTGTGCTTCTCGCATTAGCTTGCAAAATGAACCAGCTAACTAGCTATAAATTAACATTGACCTTTGGCCTAAATTAACAGTTGTTTGGGGGATGTAGTTTTTCAACGCGTTTCTTTCTACGGAAGTATGCGTTTCAGAATAAATCATAGAACTACATTTCCCACATACTCACGACAAACCCACCAGTTGGTGGTAATGTAGTTTCAGACATCACCTATTCCAGTTTCAAAGCATGCGCACTACGAAAACATTGAACTACAATCCCCAGATAAAAAGATACAATGTGACAACTCACTTCCGGAAAAACTGAAAGCTTTTGTGGGGCTAGCTAGCCATGTTAACTAAAAAGGCTACATTACTTTGTTTACATTGGAACAGTTTTTTAAAAATGAATGTAATTCGTAATATATTGCTCAGTATATCATCTTGTACATACGCCGTGGATGTTGAACCAAACGGTCCAAACGTTTTCTTACCTGATATAGCCGCTGTGTCACTACCCGGCTCTCCCTCAGCTAGTAGACAGCCACACGACACAAACTGATGCGAACACGTCAGTACTTCCGCAAGACTTGGATCATACAGCAGACCTAACGAGTAGAACCCCGAAAACAAGCCGTCGGGTGCAAATAGGATCGGTTTATGTGGCTCATTTTGCGTATACCTGTTCTTTAAACCAGTCAAACTGTAATGTTCGCTTGACATAAAAGCATGAAGTGTGTGGATTCATTTGTGTGAGTTTGAACTGTGCTAAAATGTGCCCGTAGATAAGTGATGTTGAGAACGCATATATGAAAAGTAGGACTTAAAAGTGCAAAACAAACAAAAGAAATTCATCCATCCATTTTCTAGAGTCGCTTATCTTCAATAGGGTTTGCAGGCTTGCTGGTGCGTATCCCAGCTCACTTCAGGCAGTAGGCGGGGGGACCCTGAATTGGTTGCCAGCCAATTGCAGGGCAGGGCACACAGATATGGAGGACCGAAAAAGGCCAAAATTCAATAAATACATGTACCATTCACTCCGTTTGGGAAGGCCGGAGCGAGGTGATACATAGAGAGTCTGGCTGCTCTATTCCTGAAATGTATAGTCAAGAACGCCCCCATCAGGATAAAGGTGTAACGTAATGTTTCAAGTAACACATATTAATATAAAAGTAATATACATTGTGTCTAAATAATACATCTATAGGATTAAATGTAAATGTAAAGGTCTTAAAAATAAAATACCACTGCACTGGGTGGTGGTCCTGCGTAACTGGCTGAGAAGGTGAAGGGCGCCCACAGAACCCCCCACTGCCTTTTTAATGAAGAAAATTCGTTGGACAGCCGAATTGCTAGTTTATACAGCAGACACATGCCAGCCAGCCTGGAAGAAATGTGCATCTCTAATGTTGACAAAAAAAAAAAAAAAATCCATTGAGCATCCGTAATAAAGATGCCATGAAAATCTTCAGATGGCGGCTATATACAGTATACATGCCCCCATCAATGGTTAAGCATTTTGTTCCCTCGAAATGATAGTTTTGTGTTTTTCTTTTTACCTGCACGTATTGATTTCAGAAGAGATGGCACTGATATGACCTTGGCTGAACGTCGTGACTGCAAAGATTGTGTTTGTGTATTTGTCTATGATGGATGGCACTCGCTCAGGGTAAGCCGAAGACGTTTATCCGAGTGGTAACATAAATTGATGGCCTGGAAAGCACATTTTAGTCATCCAGTTCCACGTTATCATTAGTCGTATTTATCACTGCCTGGATTCTTTAAAGGGACAATGTGTAAGATTTAGACAGTTTTTCACTAAAAGGATTAAATTAAAATTTTATAAATAAAAAAAAAACTTGCAAATAAATGTGTTCTTGACATCCACCAGTATGTTTTGAATATAATTGTAGGTCTAGTTATTAAATTATACTACATGGGGGGTGGCACTTCTTGAGAGGCTGCTATGTCTGTTATAAGCTACGGACAATGGTAAATGCAGCACCTCCTGCTGTCCGTAATGAAAGAAAAATCGTCTAAATTTTATACATTGTCCCTTTAAAGCTTGCACTCCAGTAATGGAAAATCACAGCTCTAATACATTTAAAATAAATGTGTACATATTATTGACATTGTTAGGACTACTTTGATCAGTTTTAATGGCACTCAAAAACAAAACAAGTTGCTTTTGTGGTAAGAAACATTTCAGTGAGACAATTACAGGATTTCAACTTCTAACACTTAAAAAAGGCATTGAACTTAATCATAACAATCTCTGATCAATGATGAACAGGCCAGCAATCAATAGATGTGTGCACCTTTGAATATTTTTTAACAGTGAAAGAAGCAAGACTATATCAAAACAGCTACTATATACAGTACAGTATATCATAATACTGATCACATGCACGTTTAACACAAAACTCAGTGTTTGACTTTGAAAGCATTAAAGTGCTACTCCTTTGACCAGTTGGTGAGTAAAAGTATGTACAACAACAACAGAAAATTCTAGAGTGTTACAAAGCAATCTTAATATCAGGTGCACCGTAATCACTTGAGCATTATGTCATAAACAAAACTGGAATGTTGCAGTTAAATATTCACAAACAAGTGCCATAAAGATACTTAGAAAACAAAAGGACCTTGCCCAGCAAGGTCTCACACAAGAAGATGGAGAAAAATGTTATTATCTAGTCTAGTAAAGACAGAGGCCATTCACAATTCACTATGTACTTGTAACTCAGATTTCATATCTGATCTTCAGCTATAATACTGTTTAAGCATGTTGTCAACTGGTATGCAACATTTTTCATAAGGGTCAATAACATTTTCACAGTATGACCAAAAAAAAAAAGAAGTTCAATAAATGGTCACAATAACCAACTTTTGCCACTCCATGGGGATTTTGCTTAAATACATGTCCATGACAATGCCTAGTTAATAATTCAAAACGCAGGAATACCTATAATCGCATATTCACTGATCTTTTAGTGCCAGTCCTTGAAAAGGCTGTTGCTACTAACAACGGCAAAATCCAGCAGGACCTACAGTAGTTTCTGGTCTCAGTGAACATCTCTTTCCATGAACTCCTCCTTTATTGGGTGCTTGCTGTTTGCCACCTTGCAGTCGGGCATGTCGAACCCAAAGTCAGCCCACTCGTCAGTCCCTGCTGTCATTGCTGTTGTCCCAACAACACCTGACCTGTTGGGTATGGTGATGGTGTGGCGGACTCGAAAGTGCACCGCCTCCATAACGCGTTGACGTTGCAGCTCCCCGCCGCCGGCCCCAATGGCCGCCATGGCGGAGGCGGCCATGTTGCTGCTGGAGCGTAGAAGCTGTTGGCCATGGTAGTCGTGGTGGTGTGAGGAGGCTGGCAGCTGGAGCGAGGCACCTTGTTTCATATCTTGAAGGCCTCGCCAGATGGCAATGCGAGTCTGCTCTGGGATCTTCAGTGCTCCTAATTGCTAGAGGAGGTAAATAGCAGAAATGTGAGAAAGGAAGGTACATGAAAGTAAAATACGTGTTCAACCAGATCCTGAAGATTGTGTTTAGGTTAAGAGTTTTTTTCAGAGGAATATTACGTAGCACGCCTGCCTCATAGTTCAGAGGTCCCTGGTTCAATTCCAGCGAGCCCAAGCCTTTCTCTGTGGAGTTTGTATGTTCTCCTTATGTTCGCGTAGGACTTCTCCAGGCACTCCGTTCTCCTCCCACATTCCAAAAACATGCATGGTCGATGTTTTGGACCCTCTAAGTTGCCCATAGGTGTGATTGTGAGTGTGGATGGTTGTTTGTCTCTGTGTGCCCTGCGATTGGCAGGCAACCAGTCCAAGGCGTTTCCCGCTTACTGCCCAAAGACATCTGGGAAAGGCGCCAGCGAGCCAGTGGCACTAGTGAGGGTTAGCGGCTAAAAAAAAAATGGATAGATGGATGTAATATTATGTATTGCTGCCGACTTTCCCTGTCCTTTTCTGGTAAGGGGCAAACATGGCCGTGACCCTCAAAGTCTGTCACAAACAAGTGGCAGTGTAAAAGCGAATATGATTGAGACAAACATCTCTAAATCTCATAAAAGACAATTTCCTAATTCATCAAGGAAATGATTGAACGTTATAAAATGTTTACCTCCACGGAGAGGGTCTGGAGATGGTAGACTGTTTGGAGGCCTTGAGAAGTGAAGTATTCAATGAAGTTTTGGCAGCCCAAGCTGGTTAGAAAGCTATATGAGGAAAACAAAAAAGCAGCACAGTTTAAAAACAAGAAAAACAAGTGTCAAATGAACACCATGACAAATATGGAAGATGTGAAACAAACGAAAAAAATCCACACTGGAATATTAATGATTCATTAGGCCATTCTTGCTTTAGTGAAGATTCTTTATTATATATACATAAAATATAAAAAAAAATATGGTCAGCATACAGTGATGGAAAATTTTCTGCATGAAAAAGTTACAAAAGAGTAAAAAGTCCACGGTAGTAAAAATGAGTGCATGCATACATAATTTCAAGAAAAAAAAAAGCTCCAAATGAAGGAGAATTAGAACATTCATTAAGATTCTGTTGTCCATGGTGAGTAGGTTTAAGGTAGAACAAAAATTGCATGAAGACTGTATTTCATTAACTGCATGTTTGCAGTTAATTTCAGGGACCGATTTTTTATAAATGTCTTTTAGATGGCAAAGAGTAAAAATATATGGGGGCGGCATGGCTCAATTGTCATCTTGCAACCAAGAGGTTGTGGGTTCAATCACCGGCCGCTGTGACCATGTCAAAGTATCCTTGAGCAAGACACTGAATCTCCAGTTGCTCCTGATGCCACATCATTAGTAGATGAATGAGTAGTCAAATGTAAAGCACTTTGAGGGCTTTGTAATGAGGAAAAGCAAGTGATATGTGAAGTACCATTTACTTAAATATTTAGTGTATGGACATACTGTACACACTCAAACTATATAGCAGGGCCATTGTCCACCAAAAACATCTATCAATTTTACTTATTTTACCAACAGTATTTTTCCCTACTCAGTACAAGTCTCCAGCAGACCATGAACAACGCCAGTAGTTGTGCCACAATGCAT
Source organism: Hippichthys cyanospilos (assembly GCF_059441005.1). Lineage (NCBI taxonomy): Eukaryota > Metazoa > Chordata > Actinopteri > Syngnathiformes > Syngnathidae > Hippichthys > Hippichthys cyanospilos. Next base: position 15,333,681 of record NC_142370.1, read on the forward strand.
TTGCAGGACCTAAAACTATTGTCAAAATAACAATTCCATCACTTGTGCGCAAATGCTGATCAGCAAAGGTGGCTGTTTGAAACATAACAGCATGGCACAAATGAATTGTTAAACCGATCAAATTGTCTTACACAGTGAAATGAAGAAGTGTCATTGGAGGATGAGGTACCTGACTAGGTTGGGGTCAGGGTTATACGGAGGGGGTGGGCTGCAATGTGAAGTAGACACTAAAGTCTGATTGCTGTGGCCACCATTCACGTCGCCGTTAGACTGCATGTGGTGACTGTTAAGCATGTTGTGGCCTGGAAGAGAAGTTGCGTCAATAAAATGATGAAAGGTAAAGTATCATTGCACATTATAAGGACAAAAGCTTAAGATGTGCATCTTAATCATGTGTGCAGTGAGCCTGCTTACTTCCCTTCAGATTCTTTACTCATTCAATGCCAGGGACGTATGTTCACGTTTTTTAAGAGTCTGGACATCAAACCCAAGATACTTAAGTATCAAATCAATACTTAAGTACATTAAAGACATTAATTTCCAGATACTTAAGTATTAAATCGATACATAAGTATCTGGGATTGAATGTCCGAAAAACATGAAAATACGTTTCTGGCATTGAATGAGCTCTGACAATGTGTTGATGTTGGTAGATGTGATGTGCTGGCAATAAAAACAGAGTCACAAGGACGAATAACGCTACCAACACCCAACTTTCAAAATAAAAGCGTTTTACGGCAATTGCATTGACAACCACCCGCTGCGTTTATTTTGAAGGTGGCCTACGCAGAACATCGTTAGAGTGTAACGTAATGTTGCTGTCTCTTACTTGGAAGTGCACATTCGGCATAAATAGACAAATTTAAACAAACACATTTACATTTCAGTAAACACATTACCAAAAGCCGACACACATCACACCACCTCCAGATATAAACGTATATACAGTATGTTGCCTACGTATTATGTTGAATGCATACACTGAAGTGTTAGTGTTTCACAGTGTGTTCATTAGTTTTGCCCCTAAGCGCTAACGTAGAACCCACTTATTTCATGGACTTACACATTTCTTTTCAAGTCAAAAGTCAGTTTGTGTCAGAATTAGCTTCATGTTTCAAATGCCAACAGTTGCCCCCAAAAAATTTGAGTAAACTAGTGCAGATGGAAAACTATTAGTGACAAAAGCAGTGTGGACAAAAGAATGTCATGCACAAAATCAGTCAAGTTTGTGTAAATGCTGTGTTATGGGGTGTTCTAAAAGCATTCCATATGCTCATTCCATTAATTTTTTTTAAATGTCCACATGTGGTGGCCACTTGTCACGCTGCTAATATAATGTATCAAGATCTCAATTTACTCACTCATATGTGGCATATTGGGGTGGTGCTGGTGTTGTTGCCCCGTCAGTTGGTTGGCGGTCTGGGATTTACTGAGGCCTCCATGTGGGTGAAGCTTGTTCATATTTGACAGTGGAGAGGAGGGTGATGCAATGTGGCTCCTGGAGAAAAAAAAAAATCACTTTTGGATGAGAGCAATGTCTAGCTTTGGAATGAGTAAGACATGTCCTCACGGTGGTATGCAGACTTACGGTCTTTGTAGAAGCTGCTGTTGTGTTTGCTGCCTGTAGGACTCAACAAATGGCTGAGGGACAAGCTCAACTAGCTCCAAACTGTCTTTGATCTTCATCAGCAGTTCAAAATTTTCCCGACCACGAACCTGAAGACACATATCAAGTGTTCTATGAAACAATAAATCAGAATAGGAAATTTGCTTGCGAGCCATCATTTATTTGACAGCTTTGTCTCAGAATATTTACACAAACACAAATATATATGAACTAATGGATCCTCTCAATATAGCTTGAACCAGACAAAAATTAAATTTACTTACTTTCACCTGTCATAAACAGGACAAAAGCTACAAATACATTTAATCTTTGATGAGTTTCTTTGAAATATTTGCCACAAATACAGTACTGTCAATTATTTAAATTCATATGATAAAATGTTTGTCTTCTTTCAATGAGAAAATTACTACCGAATGCACAATAGGTGTGAAAATTAAATAGGGAGCAAAACAGTGACATTGGATATATGTGCCTTGGTGCTGGTATTATGATCATTAGTCTATCACGCTTCTCCAGTTGAAGGTCACATGGATTTGGAGCCTATCATCAATGACTTTGAGTAAAAGGCAGTGGCTAGTCACTCTTAAGGCACATACATACAGTCACCTACATTCACATTCACACCAAAGGGAGCTCACGCTTCCAGAAAATCTCAGAATAGGACCGAAACAGTCCTTTTGAGCTGTATTCAGGACATTTTTAGAAAACTGTTGTTTTTATCTTGAAACATGTCCTCATTTAGAACTGTAATTTGACTTCTGATTTTTGTTGCCTTTCAATTTACAATGTATACATTTCTCCCAGGGGTGGGTGATTGGAATAAAAAAAGATAAAAAAAAAACCCAACTCACCGGAATATAGTAAATCTCCTCATCCCCATGCCGCCTCTTCCTAATATTAACATTTGGACTGGGAATATTTGGTGGGCTCTGTTTGAAATCTATAGAAAACAGATGCATACAAAGGTTTGCACGCATTCCACAGTCCCCTTAATTCAACAGCCAACAATGACACCAGAATTATAACAATAACTTACTGCGTTTAATAGCACTACCATTCTTTGCCACACTGTCATTCAGAGCTTGTTGTTCCCTGAAGTGGTCCTCATCTGCTTTGCGATCTCGGCCAGGACATGCACATATACGGCCTTCAAATGATCTTCGACCTAACACTTGTCCGCTGCAAGGTTATTGGAAGAATTTTGGTCATTGATAAGTACTACAGTACAACAGACATACTTAAGGGAGAAAAGTCAAGTCATTTTTTTTAAACAATAATACATGTTATGCTGCCCCAACCTTAATAGAGTATTCTGATTAATATTGCATGTGTTGAATATTAATTAAGCAGTAAAATACACACATTTGTATACAATTCAGGGGGCTGCTTTTTGCCAACTGATGTCGACTGAAAATGACATCACAGTGCCTACGGTTTCATTGCGAATGTCATCTGACAAAACACAGAAAACAGGTGAGCTGCAATTGGTCTTTACCTGAACCCTTCTGCACTGTGATGCCATGACAGCAAGTGGCCAAATCAATAAAATGCCCATCTGAATGTTGATCAGTGTTTTTTATGACTCCCGAATGCATTTCAATTGGCATTAATCATACGCAGATTTTAGCTATTTGTGAGCCAGCTAATGACAAGCTTCTCTTTTTAATTAATGTTCAATACAATACAATACTATACTGATACCTACATGAAATAAATTAAATATTTGTTTGGAAATTTCAGCTCAATCTGTCTTGAAAGTAGTTAAAATTGTGCTGATATTCAGGAATGATAGACTCACTCTCTTGATTCCAGAGTAATAATGATAAGGATGGGTCTTCTATTCATGCCGCCCACACAGCTGCTGTTGCACATGAAGTTGTACAAGATGGTGGTAAACTCTGTCCCCACCTGCAACATGCCATAACAAAACACATTCTTGCACATTGCACATTGTCAAAAACCTACTGTGTGACAAGCAAATTATTTGTAACATTTTAATTTGATACTGACTGTGGTCAATCCACCGCTAGAGAGCAGTGTTGCAGAGTGCTTCAATATCAGGACTCTACAACATTGTCCTCAAGTGGGGAATTTAAAAGTTGAGAAGGCGAGACTTGCTATGCATCATTTTTGAAGCTTGACAGCTTCAATAGACAGCTTCAACGTTGGCCTGACTTTGAGTGTGCACTTGAGCATTTGAGCACAAAAAATCCGTCACATCCATCCCTCCATTTTCTATAGCCGCTAATTAGTGCTCGCTAGGGTCGCTGGCCTGATGGTGCCTATCCCAGCCCCCTACCAGCAGTACGTGGGGGATACACTGAACTGGTTTCCAGCCGATTGCAGAGCACACAAAGACAAACTGCAAACCCCACGCACGAAGGCCAGCGCTGGAATTGAACTAGTGACTCTGAACTATGAGATGGAAGTGCTAACCACGCTTCCACCCAGCCTCCCTGTCGCCTACACTACACTTCTGTCAGGCTTTGGTAAAACTCATACTGATACTGATCCTGATACGATCGCCGTCAGTAATTGTGAGTCACCCCAGCAGACACGAAAGCAACAGTATTTAGTTGTAACTATCATATATCCGTTAGAGATATTTTTGATGAAATAGTGAGTACTCTTAAAAATGTTTGGCTAGCTTTTTGTCTGAAAGCAATATGGCCACTGCTGTGTTGTTCTAAAAGAAGTTGTTTTGCACAGTTCCAATCAAGCCCGTCACTCTGGTATCCTCAAATGACTCGTTCATGACGCTTAACTCATGATATACTGTATTATGTGTGAGTGACTGAGTGCTTGTCTAAGAGTCACACACCTGTGGAGCCTCATAGGGAACAAAGACACTCTGGCGGCCTGTTACAAGATCATCCATGTACTGGCAGAGATTGTTCCCCTCCACTCGGATGAGATGGCTGGCTGGGGCTGCTTGGCCTGAACAAGCAGCCAATGACATTGGATGAATTTTGTTTCTTGTATCTGAATAGCATCTCATTTGAACAACAGCTAATGTTGGACTCACAGCACAGACACGTTGTGAAAGGCAGCAAATGTCATATTATGCCATTAAGCGGATCGGGCGGCCGTACCGTCATTAAACTCTCGACCCAGCTCGTGATTGGGGCAACGCTTGACCACTTCTGTCACATGCTCCGCCTTCTTGTAGACAGACATGGCTCGGATAATGCTTCCATGAGGAGGGGAGGATGACAACTTGATCTGAATGGGACACGTCTTGGCAATTTGACAGTAGAGCTTCTTCAGAAGTGGGGAGTACTGGAGGGAGAAAAAATAGTCATGAAAACATTTTTTTTTTCATTACAAATTATTCAGTTGAGTTCAGCGACAAGGAAATCTGATACTTGTGCAACAGGGATTCATTCTAGTCATATATACACGGTATATTCGCCACGGTAACGGGCCATAAATACTGCATTTATTCAACCTCAAATATCGATTAAAAATGGGACCATTTTCATTTAATGAAAAGCCCATCAGCATGTGTGCATCACTTCAAAGGTGTTCGCTAAGTGGATTGTTTCTAGTCCCCAAAAAAGTTGTGATGCATCCAGTTGGGAAAGAGTGCTTTATTTCTTGGCAAATTATCATTTTGCCTGTTGTGTCACCTTTACTAAGCCCTTAGTAATAAACAGTCTACACTACCAATTGCGCCCTCATCTCCCTCTCTCTCACTCTTTTTTTTTCAATACACAGGCACACACATACGCACACACGCGCACGCACGCGCACGCACGCGCGCGCACACACACACACACACGCATGCACACACACACACGCACACACACACACGCACACACACACACACACACACACACACACACACGGTCATCATCACTAGAGAAATGAAAATGCCTGTGCACAACATAACAACCCCCCCCCCGACTTGTTCTGACATGTTTCAGCAACACCACTCTTTCAAATGATGATGATGACTACTTTTAACTGGGATAGGGCAAGTATTATAACAAGTTGAATATTATTATATGAATATGCACTTGATGAAAATTGTGTTGTTTGTATGCCAATATTACAGCAAATTCAAAATTATGCTTTCTTGCGTGTGAAATGTTGGCATGATATCCCAATTCATCCAGAATCAATCAAAAGGCCGTATGAATACAACTTTTGATGGAGCATTTTTAGAGCCTGAAAAAATTCAGTGCCATTTTTTCCTCACAATATTTTGGCATTCATATGCCTTTGGAGATGTCTCAACATGCCCTCCATTCTAACAAATGTTCACATACACCAAGAACACAAGAAATGGCCTGCATCACTGTTCAAAGTGAAGGACTGATTAATCAAAGGCGCTTCCCGTTGGAGACATAAAAAAATGAGTGATGGATCAAATTCAGCTCAGGACAAAAATATTGATTTTCAAAAGAAGTTTCAATAATAATATACAGTATGTTTTCAGAGGCTGCTGATGTGCGTTGTGTTGTGAAAAAAAGAGAAACTCTCGAAATTGATCAAAATGTGTCACTGGTCTCTTGATTGGAAGCAGACCATTTTTTACAGTATTGGATGTGTGTCATTACACTTCGGTCCACTGGAAGCAAGTTTTAACATGCTTGTGGAAAGACAGTGATAATTGCTTGATCGCCATCTATACACAAGAAGCAACTTGCCCTATGAGAAATCACCTTATTCCACACATTTCGAATATCCTGTTGACATTGGACACCAATACATTTCTTAATACAAACTCATATTTTATCAATAATTTGAATTTACCTCAGGAAGAGTAGATGTAGCCTACATATAAAAAAATAATAATAGTTACTTTGGTAAAATTGCGATGAAAAGGACTCAGAAAAAGACAAAAAAATTAGTACGGTATTTCATGACGGACACAATCCTTGTCAACTCACTGGCCGCAATGTCAAGTTTGATCCGAAACGTGCGCGACACCATCATGGAAAGAGGTCATCTTGTCTGCAGATGGTGTTGAGCAGCTGTTGATAAGTTGGTCAGTCACTCTGTTTTTTTTCTCTAACAAGTCTTACCGTACCAATAAACCTCCACATGCGTGTCTCGTAATTTGATGAATTTTAACATATCCGGAGTTCCATTGTGTTAACCACATGCTAACCTAGATTGAAATGTAGCATGGTGTAGATTTTTCTCTTTACAATTTGTGTTATAATTTGCAACTTTCAGATAAGAAATTGATTTGTCTTGATAAATGCTTAAACCATTAAAAGTTACATTTATCTAAGATGTTCGTGTCAGCATCAGCAGTGATCTTCACACTGCAGATGATGCTCTTTGAAAATAAGCGAGATGCATTGCAGGGGCATGTTAAGACCTGTGTTCTAACGGAGAAGCTAATAGCTGGGAAAAGCAACTTCTGACAGGCAGCCTTGCAATACATGTTGGAGCACATACTCCGCATCGCATCACAACCTACCAATGCCCACCCCAAACACACATACACATCCATACTGTACATAAAGACACATAAAACCCTTGTCGATGATGGGAAACCTGAGTGGTGTTGTTGGGCACGTTGCTTCAATCCAACTCTTGGTAAATTCATAGTTTTGCTCAACTGCGTTTGGAAATTCTGTGCACCGTGCTTTAAAAATGGAGTGCCTGTGCACGTATTTGGCATTTGAAACTCACGTGCCAATGCGTTGTGGAGTGGCTACCGTACTCGCTTTCTTTTGCTTCGACACAACTATTGACCATTGAATGGTCGATTTATTTATTTATTTTTGCAAAACCTTGCACAACATACTGTACCTCGCAGCTTATTACATTTCCAATGATTCTTAGACGTGGAAACAGGCTTCTTTTTAATGCTTTTTTTTTTTATAGATTCTCTATGAGACCCGTATAGGGATATGTTGAATTTGCTAAATATTAGGCTATTTGAAAGAATTGTCTGCAAGTTTGAAATGCAGTTGTCTGATTTGATGGCTTCCATCACTGTGGGTTGCGATCTAACTATGACAACAAAAGGTCTCACAAAGAGCATTTTGTAAAGACAGAGCAGAACATTAAATTAGACGAGAGCTGTATGAATGAGCAATAATCAGCATTGCTGGTGGTGATAGAGCACCCCAAAATCAAATTTGCTGTCGGGGTCATGGAAGCTTGGGGCCACCCTGAATAACATTTAAATTAGTGTTTGTTTGCTTACTTTTCAAAAAGAGATTTTTATTGGTTTTAAACTCAGTGCCCACATAGCTGATTGCAAAGCACTTTCAGCACCGGGCACTTAATGAATGTACACTATTTAACATTCTGTCCTTGGTGATGAAATACAGACAATAACATTTGCCAAACAAAATTGATACATTTTCACAAATTGTAAAAATACAGAAGAAACAGTTTGGATGGATTTGACTTTTTTTTTGCGTTTCCAAAAAAGGACTTTTTTTTTTCTCTCTCAAGAATACTGGAAGACTTTAAAAGAATGAATGCCAAGAAGATCAGCTAAATTGAAGGGCATATTACAACGCAGCTTCTAAAACAAATTGCAACCATATTTTTCATCATTGCAGAATTTTCACAAATCACTCGCCTACGGCAATAGGTTTTAGCGGAAATTTGAGTTATCTTTTTATTTATTTATTTGTTTTCTCGCTTAGACTACAATGAAGCTCATGGCTTTTGAGCTAACAGGTTTAAGTGGGTGAAGGCCGGACCAAGAAAGAGACAGCAGAATAATAGCAGCAGGTTAAAGGTCGCACTGTTCGTCCGGAAGGGATCTCCTTACACGACTGAGAGCTGTGTGAAGAAGCCCACCATGCATGGTTGCCTCCAGCAAACACAGTCATGCAGGGGCCTCTTCAACAGACACATTGAACCACATGCGGAGTGATGGAGCTGCAGTTTGTATCCCGTTTCTCTTTTTAAGATGGTCTAATATGTGACAGGTGGGGGTGGCACCTTTCCACAAAGATTCATGGAAGCTGGGGCCTATATGCGTGTGTGTGAGTGGGGCTATAAATCTATTTACACCATGACCAGTAGGGCCAGTTTTCATACCCAAAGCACAGGGAAAAAGAGCTAGGTAGCAACTTGCTTTGATGATGATATAAGATTGGGTAAACCTACATGTTTGTAAACTATGATGTGTTTGTTATTCACAAATTCATTCTTTACTCTTACAAAAATACTACTACAGCATTGTAGTGCTACTGGTGTGGGAGGATGCTAAAGCGAATAAAGATTGTCTTCTTCATATTTCTTTCAAATTTAAAATGCCCTGGATCTTCCCATTTGGGGAAAAAAACTGTAACAAAATTGCATGTATTTTTTAAGGATACCTTCCACATACATTCACTTTTTAAAATACCGTATTGTAAATTAAACAATAATATTTATTGTACGTGGCTGTCAATAAATGCATAGCACGCAAAGTTAGATGATAAAGTGATTATACATGCCTCCATCTGTATAATGGTCTCTCTTAAACTACTGTACTTCTTTTTCACCTGTGAAACCCTTTGAGACTGCTATGATTCAGGGCTACACAAATAATCTTGACTATAGATAAAACAGTAATTAACTTAATTATCAATGAAGATTTGTACTCATAGATCTCTTTTTGATCAAAGTTAACTCTGTTCTAAACAAGAGAAGTCATTAACTGGATTTGAAATAAAGTTTTCAAATTATTGATGGGTGCTCCTTGGTGAGATACAACAGTTTGAATTGATTCATTCTGATGTAAGGGCGACTGGGTTTTTAGGACAGTCAATTTGAATATCAGATTGAATATATATATTTTTTTCAATGAACTTAGCTGCGTGATTTTCGGAAATATTCACCTATTCTGAAATACGTTTGAAAATCTCATGTAGCCCCTGGAGTACCTTCATGTATCTCCAGTGGTAAACACAGTCCCATTTCAGAATCAATTCTCTAAAGGAAACCTTAAAGGGACTCTGTGTAAGATTTCAACTGTTTTTCATCAAAAACGTATAAATTCAATGATTATAAATTTCAAAACTTGCAAATAAATGCAAAATAAAATCTTAAATTTAGTTATCATTCAATGGGGGGGGGGAGGGGGGGGGGCACTTCTCCTGACGTTACGGACAATGGTAAATGCAGCACCTCCTGCTGTCCATCCATGTTATAAGAATATCATTCTTATTCTTAACATTCAAGAAGTCCTTCAAAACACTCACTTTTTCGGAGACCCCCCAAATTTGTTCAACCATTAGAATTACATCATGAAAAAGGCAATTTACAAAAGTTTAGATTGGTCAATATTTTACAAAAAAAACAAAAACATAGCAATACTTTTATTTTTAACCCAGATAAATTTCTCGAACCCATCGAATGAAATCATCAGGTGAACACAGATAGATTTAAGTTGTGCTGTCAAAAAGATTTAATAAATTAAGTGCTTGATTAATGAAGATCTGTAATTAATTCTTAATTAATTAATTAAATAATTAATTAATATTTTTTCAATCCCACCTAATTAAATCCGTGGGAAACCTCAACCAGTTTTACATAAAAAAATTTATACATTGTATTATTGTAGTGGATCAAAAGAATGATATACTGGACAACGACAAAAAAGTGACTACGGTCATGGTTTTTTTTTTCTTTAACAGATGCTGCTGTAACCATGGACCTTCTGCTGCATTTGAGATGAGTTCCAGGTGCTTGCTGCCGCATTTAGTTTGGACCCTCAGCAGGAATGCTGCTGCTTTCTTTTATCAATGGTCAAATTAGAAAATAAGATTACAGTAAAACATCCTTTTGGTTGAAGATTTGCTCAAAGGAGGAGTGTTCTCAGTTCAGTTTGGCAAAAAAAAAACTTTACTTTTAGCTCACTACATTAGGTCTTGCTTGCCTACATTACGCCTGTTGTTGCTTTCGTCAGCTGCAGCTGCAGACACAGCTGTGTGTTGTATTTATGTGGTTGGTTAAATTTGAGCTATCAATGAATGATTTTAGACGTGCAGAATGATTCATTGGAGTGTCCGTTACTTTCCCTTGCACAGCATGCGCTGGCTTGAGTGTTTGAAACTGTGAACGTGTGTCTGGGTGCGCATGTGTGTGTAAGGTGACAAAGCAGAAGAGAAAAACCAATGCATGAAGAATGCCTGAAAAACGTAAGAATGTATGAGGTTCATCAAGAGCGCATGTACTTACTGTCCATGTGGCCGACTTGGCAGTGCTGGACTGCTGGAAGGACAGCTGGAAGGAGTGCGGTCCCGGGTAGTCGGTGTTGGAGGGGATGGCCGGGGCAGGCGACAGGCCCTCAAAGGTGGAGTTGGGCTGGGAGTAGGGCGAGGGGGTGGGCACCGCGGAGGAGGCGTTCTCGGAGTTATAGGGGCTGGACGGCCTGGCCCTGCTCCCCAGATTCTCCATGCTACTGCTGAGCAAGTTGTACTGGGACTGGGTAAGAGAAGAGCACAGGAGAGAAGGAGGGAGGTGAAGGGGAGGAGAGAGGGCAGGTCGAGATGCTGGAAAGACAGCACTTTTGAATGACGCATAGAGGTCGGGTTACATTGGACTATTGGCTGCTAGGTTCGCTGTCATCCAAATAATGCCATGGAAACTGGACTACTTGTTTGTTGAAGATGTTGCATCTTTAGATAATGTACAACTGTAGAAGTGGACACTTGTCATGCATAACATGAAAAATGACAACCAAACAACTTAAGTACCCATGCGCAACATTGATATTACCCCTCAGCCAGACACCACTCAAAATAGTCCCTAGGTGTGAGTGGCTGTTTGTCCATGTATTTGCTGGGGTTTTCTATTTTGGGGTGGTGTCGTTAACCAATACCTTGGTCGAAATGACACGTTTAAAATATGTATCGAATGATGGCCTTGTCACCAAGATTGATTGAATGAAAACATTTCTATTCTAGATGGGTTGGTTTAACCAAAGTATATGTTGCCCAAATAACTACCAACTAAATTGGTCAAACTTAAACACTTTTTGGGAGATGTGTTTGCAGAATCCCCTGAATCTATATATACTGTATTTTAAGCAAAATATTACTCAAGCATTGCAAAAACACCAACTGTGTATGTGTGTGCGTGCGTGTGCGCACGGGCGTGCGTGTGCATGTGTGTCAGTTATGGCTGCATGATCCACACAGCAGCCACCTAGGGGCTATATGTGGGTTAATCTGTAAAACACCAGTGTAATCTGAAATGTCTAATTGCCTCCCACCCTCCTCCTATCCTCTAAGCTGTGTTTGAGGAGAAAGAGGTACAGTTGCTCAGAAGCTCGTGTCTGACAGACTTGTCAAAGCCAATACACACCATCACGGCCCATTTTTAAGTGCCATACAAAGACATAAAACTTTTCAAATATGCACATCATCCATAGTCATTAATTGATCCGAAGTCAGTATTCTGAAAAATACAAGTCTATCAGCTCAGTTTGTGCTCTTTCAATCGTTTTATGTCTCCCAAAAAGTCACTGTGTTTCAAGGTTGCTTGAGGTTCAGCAAGAAAACCAATAAGCAACTTCTGTTAATCTTCAAAAAAATAAAATAAAAAAAAATAAAAATAACATTGCTAACTAACATACATTTCTAATGTGTCTATAAGAACAGGTATTTAACCCATACATTCACATGCAAACTGCTTTCAATGTGTACGAGTAACGTTAAGTCAGGAATATTTACCTTCTTTTTCACGTAGTACATCCTCTAAAGTTTCAGCCACATGAGTTAATACTTCAGTCAGAGATGTCCTAGTAGAGAAAGCTGAGTGCACCCAGCAGAGTTCAAATGAGGTGTGCATCAGTGCACACACCACTCACCTTCTGTCCCTGTCTCTCTCTCTTTTGCCCTTTCTCTCTCTCCCTTTTCTCTTGCAAACACACACATATATGTAGCGGCAGGACAAAGGTGAGGACAAGTGTGTGTGTGTCTGTGGAGTGAGAGAGAAACAGACAGAGACAGGGAGAGGACAGAGGGGAATAGGGATGGGAGCCTAAAAAAATGGTACAGCATTCTAATTATGGCATGCCTGGACATAGAACGCAATGCTGGGACACATGCACACACATGCTACAAAACACTTTGTGAAGGCCTGAGCTAAGTAAACGCTGTCTGGGCATGTGAACCTGAGTAAGTAGGAGAGAGCGAGAGAGAGAGAAAGAGAGAGAAAGAATTTTTATTTTATGACAAAATAATGTGTATCATTCCAGCAATGAATGACCACCTGATTACTTTTTTAAAACCTTAGCATGATGCTAAATGAAGAAAATTGTCAAATAAAACACTTTTATGATACACTCTAAAAACAGATTTCATTATACAATCTAAAAACAGAATGGTCAAATTTACAGAAATAAAAAAGTTACATTTAACACATCTGACCAGTACATGTGTGTATGTCATTAAAATAAAGCAGCCAGACCATTGACAATTGTAGAGTTTTCACCATATATATGTCTTTATAATTTTTGGTACCAGACAATGCAGACATCCAGTCAAAATTATGGTACAATGAAAGGATATAGAAAGAGTAAATTACATACAATTTCTTGGTGTTACACTTGATACAAAACTATGCTGGAAAGCACATATAGAGAATGTTAAAAGAAAGATCTATCGGTATTGTCTTTAAAACCAAAAAGTCCTTAAACAAAGAGTCATTGTACTCATTATATATCTCATTGATACGACCATGCTTAACTTATTACGTGGAGATATGGGGAAATACATATAACACAAACACTCAGCCGTTCTACAGTACAAGCTCCAGAAAAGAGCAATACAAATATTAACCAGGGAAAATATACAGAATCAATCAAACATTGTTTATCAAATTGAATACTCTCAAATCTTATGATATACAGTAGGTGAAGCTTAGACGGCTCAATTAATGTATAAGATATTCAATAACCAACTTTGTAAGAATATCCAGAGGCTGTTTGAAATCAGGAACGGGTGTTGTTACAATTTAAGGGCTACAGGTGATTTAAAAAAAACTTCAAATAAGAGCAAATATAAAGCAGTGTGCATCTGTTAAAGGTGTACATTTATGGAAAAGTTATGAAATGGAACTTAAAAGATATTCATCTATGGCTGTGTAAAAAAGTTTTAAAGATATAATATTAGAAAAATGCAAAAAATTATGTATAAACTGAGGAGGATCTTGTATAAAACTTTATAAGTTACATGTGAAATACATTAAGTATGTGTATGTGTGCGTATCTACAGTATATGTGTATGAATCTGTGTGCCTATGTACTGCATATATAGAACTATAACTACTCTATATATACAAGTACGGCTGTATATATGAATTACACTAAACATTTACTTATATTGATGAGAAACAATATCTGTATTAAGATATGTCAATAAAATACAAGGAGTAGGACGAGTATGTTTCATACTTCTTCCTACTTCCTTTTGAAAACACAAACCTCACTGAAATGAATATATACTGACGATTTACTTTGCTTGCTTTTTTGTGTGTTTTGTTTCTCAAATTTTGAAATGTGTTTATCATATGTTCAATCAATCAATCAATCTATATTGCTGATACAACCAAACGATGCAAACTAATCTGTTTGACAAAATTATTATCTAATTTGCCCACACTGCCAAAAACATAAGTCAAAGGGGACCTGTACTGTAGTACTGTAGATGAACAGTCATTCACATCTAAGGACAGTTTAAAGTGCTCAATTGGCCTACCATGCCTTCAAAAATGTGGGAGGTAACCAGGGTAGCCATGCAGGATTGGCTGGAGGCCATATTTCAACGCTGATTGTCCGTTCAAGAAGTAGATAAGCTAACCAGTCAACTACCACATCTACGATACCAAAAGTCAATGTATGTAATGTTATAACCAGTGATAAATGATAGTACTCTAAATTGTACTCTGTAGCAAATTTTATAAGTTGTTTCTCTCAGTGGCTCTCAACCTTTTTTCACTGATGTACCCTATGTGAAATATGTTTTCGTCCAAGTACCCCTTAACCAGCTCAAAGCATTTTTGTGCTTAAAAAAACGACTTAAACCATGCCATCAATGTTGATTTAATAAACTTTAGAACCCTTCAAACTTCATTTGTATTGGTTCACAAAAAATAATCAACCTAAAGTGTCCTCTTTTGGATTAAAGAAGAGATCTGCTTTAAAAAAAGAAATAACTTAATTATTAAAAAATACTTGTCTACAAAAGATGATCAACATAAAGTGTCAGACCTGTTCTCGAAAAGAAATAATTATAATTAAATATTTGTCTAGGGAAATACATACAACATGAAGCATCGTGTTTTGGAATTACATTTGCGATCTGTTCACGAAAATAAGTCATTGACTTAATTATTAATACTGTACATGTTAGTCCACAAAAAATATTCAACCCTCAGAGCCAGACCTGTTCTCAAAAAGAAATACTTATAAATAAATATTTGTCCACACAAAAAAATTTAACTTTTGGGATCATGGTAGGGATCTACTTCCAAAAATAAATCAGTAACTTAACAGGTAACGAGAGGTGGCACGTGACAAGTTGGGTTGAACCATTCTAGTATGATTTAGAATCTGGCTTTAAAAAAAAAAAAAAAAAATGTCTTTGAATAATCTACGGAACACATAATTTGTTTTATGAATTTAAATGTTCTTGAACCATTTCATTAACTCAATAATTATTTTTAAAGGATTTTTGCATGTTTGTTTGTATTATTTAAAGCTCGAGTACCCCCGGGAGTTCCTTCAAGTACCGCCAGGGGTACCCGAACAGTGGTTACATAGACCACCGGATTGGTCAAGTAGATTGGTTGTTGTTTTTTTGTGTTTGTTTGTTTTTTTTAACCAATCTGTTTTTAGAGTATACATGCAATAAAACACAAAACTATATAAAGTAAGTAAGTAAGTAAAAATTAAAAAGGTATTCCAGCTCTACTCATACAGTATACATTAAATAAGGGAATTTGTATTGGTATTGAAGTTTTTAAGATCATGACTTTGGTCAAAATCTGTCTGCAGACTGAAAAACAAAGATAATTTCTTTGTTTGTTTGTTTGAAACTATAGACAAAGGGCCCCCTCGAAATGATGACAGAGATACAGTATACAGACAAATATAAAGTCCATCATGTTCCCCTGCCGAGGTTTATCAGATGAAAGCAAAGCAGGGTCAATGTTCCAGACTTAATGCAAACTGTATGATGTGATGGTGTATGTACACAAGGATATGTAGATCTATACATTGACACAAGCTGTGCAACGTGCACTCGCTGGTCACACAATTCAGGAAAACTCTTACGAGAACCAAAGTCAAAAGCTTCACCTTGACAATAGTATAAGTACATGATGACTGAAAGAATATTTTACCAATTTAAACATGATGTGTCACTGAATGGCATCGCTCCACAATCGCTACAAAACGGGCTTGTGTCATTAATTTTGCAAGGATGGTGGAAGTATATTCAAAATGTTGCCATAATTAATAATGAAAACGTTTATGCAAAATAGTGTAATAAAAGTAATTGGCCTCACCAATTTCTGATTGTTTACTACCTTTGAAATCACCCTTTGTGGTCCAAGATGAAGTGGGAATCCAGATCAATAAGTGGAAAACATGACCATACAACACTGCACACAAATCACATAAGCAAATGTGCTCACATGTGTGCTCGGTCGTGGTAAATGCAATCTCCAACAAGTTGAAACAGAGCCACCACTTGTGATCCCATTGTGTGAGTAAGTGCGTGTGCAAGTGTTTGTGTGTGTATGCATGTGTATTCAAACTTCAACAATAAATGATGTCCCCTACGGGCAGTTGCTTTGCTTTAGAGATGAGCCTCAAAAGGTTGAAAACGTGTCGAAATGTAGACAGGCCAACCACAGCATTGCTCAAGATGAATCAAACACAATGAACTGAAGAGCAATAGATTAACTCCTTGTTATATCCTTTATACTGCTATTGGGTATGCAAATCAACATGTTCAAAATATTACATAAATAGAAGTGACTGGAGTGTCACCACATGGAAACTATCCAAATGTATGTAAAAGCAGAGAGAAATCAAAGTTCATGGAGCGTGAGGGTGCGCAGGAGGGAAATGTATTCTGCCTCCTGTTGGTAAAACGATGTAAAGATCCATATTCAAGTTCACTATTGCGTAGGCAAAATCATATTGCCAGTGATTGTCTTTTTCTGTCTACTACATTTAGAGTTCCCTAGCGTCTATTAAGTCAAACCACCTATTTTACATTAGAAGAAGCCATTAGAACACTGTATTACGAAACGTATTAATACTGAAATCGTGATGATATTGTCTGTTGATGTCACAAATTGAGAGTGTGAAATCTGGGCCTGTTTAATTTAACGCTTGTATGAATGGCAACCTGGATAGACAGTGTTACTTAGATCTTCTTCCATCAAATTAAACAATTGTTTTGACTGTCATCATGTCACACCATTGTAATTAATCTATAAATATTCTCATCCAAATGACCGGAACTCACGATAGCAGCTTATCCTAGTATTGCCGCTCTCTTGCAACAGTCTTATCATCATGAATTAGAAATGAAAAATTAGAAGAATAGAAAATTGCTTCAATATCATGAAATGATATGGAAAATGCTATTTTAGAATATGCAGGTCTTTTAAAAAAAAATGTCATTGCTTTTTTTTTGGGGGGGGGGTCGAGGAATTATGAGTGGTTTAAGTGTGAGTGGTATCTTTACTTAGTACCTGTAGTGTCTGAAAAAAACACCAACAACAGTAGTATCAAACATCAAAATGAAGTGGAACTGCATGTTTTTTCCTGTGGAACGCCTGATGATCTTTCATGGTATATTAATATAAAACTAGTTGAGAATCACTGATTCTTTCAACAGGAGCAAGTCAAAGCAGCAGTAATACCATACCATTGTAGGATTGATATCACAAAGCTCAAGCATAGACACATGCTATTTTTTTATTTATTTATTTAATTGGACTCGCATATGTATTCATCTATTTTGCAAATATGTATGCGGTTATGGTCATAATTTTTGTGGATAAGTTAAAGCCTATCCTAGCTGAATTTGGGCGAGAGACAGCAGACACCCTGGAATGGCGGCCAGTTAACCACCGGGCATATGGGCCAGCCACCATTCACTCTCACATTCACCGTTCCGCCATCATGCTGCCCCGTTATGTTGACGTTTCGATATTTAAATATAAAACTGCACTTTCTTTCAATCCGAATAACTGCTGTTTTTTTGCAAAAATACACAGGTGTGAAGTAGTAATAATTCTCTCCTCAGCGCTCTTTCATTTACCAAATCCTTTTGTAAAGAAAGTGACCTATGGCAGAGCAACACCAACATAATATACACTATATGTCCACTACAAGATGAATAGAAGCAAAACATTTTTACCACTTACCACACATAGCATTTTACCAGTCCGGAAAAATTTACATCGTGACAAAGGATGGCAGACCAGACATTCCAGAAGAACAATTTACGGCTAAGACCGTGATGGAGGATGCATCGTTAGCATCTCTCACTTGAATGGGCCTCCAAAACTAGCAGAGTAATAACAAACACTGGCCCCGCCCCCTTTCAATCTGTCATGAGTATTCATTAACTGGTCAGGCAGGCCCAGACTTGCCTGCAAAATGATTAGATCAGACCAATACATGTGAACTTACATTTGGAATGCAAGGACTATTATTTGTTTTGCCTTGAAATTGACAATCGAGGCGATCCATTGATGTATCAGCCATGGCTTCTGTCAATTTGCAATCTCTAACTCACTAGGTCCATGTTTATGAAATTAGAGTAAATACACATCAGTCTACAGATGGCTCTGATGATTTGGCAAGGGTGTTCCAGCCGGGTCTTTAATTAGCCCTGCCCCAACACATACAACTCCACAGTCCACAGTCCCCAAGGAATCTCAGTGGGGACTCAGCGAAGAGGGAAAAAGCAGCACAAGAGAGGGAAAGCATATTGGAGGGAACACTGGAGGGAAAAGTGAAAGGACACATACAAAAAACAATGGCACGGGGTGTTGCAGTGCAGGTGGGTGTTGACTATTTGACTAACGAAAAAAATAAATGAGTGCGATCTATGTCATTCCTACCATCCCATTGTCGTCCATGTCCCTCATGTGGTAGACACCCATGGAAACCTCAGCAGTACAGCTTTGGTTCCCTGAAGTACTTGTAGAAGGTACCGGACGCTCACCTCCTTGGCTTCCTGGTGGGAGCTCATAATAGGTACTGTCAGGCTCTCTGTATGCACAATAGACCAGATAGTCAACGATAACCTTATTTTGTAATGCAGCAGGAAAATAATGTCCTTTAAATCCACAACGGCTAAGATAATGATTTTTTTTTGGGGGGGGGGGGCGCATACCTTGAAATATACATGTAAGAAAACAAACATTTATCGCGCTAAAAGCATATGGAAATGACTGCCGTTTGTGTTCACACTCACAGAGCGCTCCACAAGTGCTCAAAGTTGCCGCCTTCTTCGTTTAGTGGCGTCTGAGACATTTTGGAGGTTGGGTAGTCAGGCGAAGGGCAGATCACTCTGTGAAGCACACAAATTATTACTTGGGAATGAGCAGCTCTAAAAAATGGATGTATACTGTTCTGGATTATAATTTACATCACACAGACGTACTCGCAAACACTCACACGGAGACACGAACACACACGTACACGCTAAACCACGAGCTGACGAAACGCATGCATGCACGCGCACACAGGTGTGATGGAACCAATGTAGTTTGAGAGTGTCAGGGGTCCCGGGCGTGTCCAGGCACGCCAATTCATCCCTGAGAGAAGGCTCAGCATCACTGCCTCCTCCTAAAGGTTCACACCCATGGTGCTCCGACACCAGTTACCAGAGCAACCAATTATTTTTCTATTCATCATTGTATGTCTATAGTATTTCTTCTTAGTATTTCGATAGTAATGATTTTCATGTTCGGCAGATGTGTCCTATATAAGACAAAAAAAAAGACATTTTGAAACAACAAAAAATAAGTCATATTTTGTCATACAAGAGAACAGTTGCAGATACCTCGTTTCGGTCTTCTCCCCATTTTGCACGTCTAAAACGAATTTGGATTTCAACTATATTTGTTGTTGATGCTCGGTAATATTGCTTTTTGCATGCCGAAAAAGAAGTCTCAGATAGTGATTCTCGGCCTTGAGTCGGCCTCCTCTCCCCCTTTTGCACGTCTAAAAACTGGACTGGAATTCGATTGTATTTGGTGTGGATGTTCGTTTAAATAGTTTATTTTATTTATTTTTTTTTGTATGGCGATTTCTTCTCTTAACAATTTGTTTGAAGCAGAAGGGCAGATAGATATGTCAGCCTGTCCCCACTATGGGTTACGGGCCCCATGGCAACTAAAACCTAATACAAAACCACACGCACTGAATGCTTCCCATGAGTCCGTTCATGGGGAAAAAGTACACGCTCCCAAATGTAAAGAAATTAATTATATGTATATTTATTCAATTGTCTTTGCATGCGAGTGATTTCATTTGATTTGGCAATTTTGTTTCATTAAAATGCTTTGGCATTAAAATGAGGATGGCATAAAAAGTCGGCTCAGTATTGAGTCCTGTTGGGATGCAACTGAAGAATTGACTACAGCGATCCTATTTAAAAGGAAACCAAACTTTTCAGATTTGTGATTATAAGACTCACAAAACGGAAAAAAATGCCATGTTGACAAAAACCGTTAAACCATGAAATTAAGAAGGAACATTGTCTATCCGAGATTTTAGCATTAACAAAATGATTGTTTTAATTCAGACAATTCAGACATATGCTATATTCTAGACCGAAAAAATATTAGCACATATATAAAAGGAGCGTTTGACATTTCGCCAATAACACACTTAAACAAAATAAATAAATCGACCTACCTGAAAAGTGTTATTATCCCAATCCAGAAGGATTTTTTTTGTTTCCAGAGCCCAATGTTTATTGTTGAACATACCCAGAGACTTAGCCTCCATATAACGCGCAAAAGCAAAACAACGAAAAGAAAAAATCGACCAGACTATATGACTTTGATAAGAACGCCGCAGGACACTGACTTTTCGGAGAAAGAAAATGAAAGAGTGATAAGGACAGGGAAGCTGATTTACATGCTGCCCTGGGAAGTGTGAGCTTACTTCAGTATAGGTTAAGGAAGAAAAAGGGAGGCGGCGGGCAGCGCGTTTTGGGCGCACACAAGCGGGAAACCTCCATACACGCAGATGGATGCCTTTTGGCAATATTTTCAAGACAGGCTTTCCAGTGTTTTATGAATTATTTAGATGTCTCAGCAAGAAGAAACAAGGACATTTTATAATTGGCGTTAGACTGTGTCAAATGAAAAATGTATTACAACACTTCGGAAGAAATTTTAACATATGAAACTTGCATAGCCTAAAACTAACACTGTAAATACAGCGGTCTCACAGGTAGACGGAATCGTCAGCGCATGGCAACTATTTGGATCAGCTTTACTCAGAAAATAATGTGAAGAACGATAAACTACATTTCCCACAATGCACAAGAAGCAGAGCGATTCGCTGATTGGTCATCTCCCTTGTGTCGTTAACGTTCACACAGACAAACCAGCTCTTGTTATGACTTCTGTGTGCTAATGACAACCAAGGCTTACTTTTTCTTAAAATTACGCTCTAGGGTGGACTGAATCCCGATTCAAGGACGATGTGTGGACCCCGGTTTTAAAAGTAGGTTTGCAAATAACATTCGGTGATGTGAATTGCTTGTTAAGCTAGCGTTGAAGTAGTCTTGTAACCGTTAGTGACGTGTTCGCTTTCTGCAGTAACTGCGAGTGTCTTCACTAACAAACGGCCAAGTCGACAAATTAAGTTGAGGTTTAAAGTAGTTTCGTATCTGATTTAAGCAATCTCCTTGGGTTTTTCTTAGTCGTGAGTCGGTGAGCAACCTGTAGCCTTCTTCTGAGTACAAATATACAATATGTTTTTACTCTGATGCTATGTCCTCATATTCCCTCCATACAACGGTAAATATATTTTAGGAGATACCGTGCGCGGTCTTAAGTCTTTGGGCGCTTTTGCCCCTAATACAAAAAGACTTTGTGTACAATGGGGAAAGCGTGCTGTTTCTTGGGTGTATGTCACCATCTCGTGTTTAATTTGGAAATTACCCGCGCCAAACGAAGAGGCTGCTCTTACTTGCATGAGACTCATCCAAGCGTCTTGATAAGATAACGTTAAAATTCTTGTGTAGAAGTCCTCAACATGAATTTCTCCGAGTTCTTCAAGCAATCCAACCAGCTTTGCAGGGTCTCGCCAGATGGGAAATATTTAGTAAGTTTTAATAATTAATTGTCATTATTAGAACATATTTTCAATCAAATTTTATTAAGTTTTTACAAATACTTTTTTTGCAGGCTACATGTGTACAGTACAGGTTGGTGGTACGGGATGTGAGCACGCTACAGATCATGAACCTCTACACCTGCCTGGACCTTATATCTCACATGGAATGGTCGTCTGACTCTCAGTTCATCTTGTGTGCTATGTACAAGAGAGGACTGGTACAGGTAGGATGTTAGAAGATGCTGGTAATCCGAAACCGTTCCTGGTGGTGTTGTAAATATATTTTGATGGAAAGGGGACATTCATTTTGCTGTTTCAGCTTTGTTTGTTTTAGTTCTAGCCTCAGCTGTAAAGACCGTTTTTACCAAACATTGTTGGTAAAAAGTGAAAGTTATATTTGACTTATTAACTTAACGTTTGCAGCAATTATTTTTATTTATTCAAGACCCCATTGTGTTTTGGATGACAAATAGGCCTGACACAACCCTGTTGCAAGTGTTGCACCGTTCTCAAAATGAAAGTGAAAATCCCTAGTATTAAAGAAATGGTTACTGTACCTTTTTTCATTTTTAAACTAATTGAATGAATGACGGCGATTGGTGTCCTCTAGTTTGTTGAATTTGCTGTGTTTTTTCTTGTTTTGTATAAACTGATATAGGAAGTCATGCTGTTAGGCTAATGCTGTTTTTGATGTGCTAATATAGTATGGTAATTCTGTCAACCAAACTTTGATTACAAATTAATTATATAATCTCAAGGAGTCTAGAACACAAATTGTGACAAATTGCTTTACATTACCCCAGTGGTTCTTAACCTAGGCTCGGTCAGACCCTAAGGGTTCGGTGAGTCAGTCTCAGGGGTTCTCCGGTTCATTTTGTGCATATACTGTCCCTATGTCTTGAATTGAAAAAGAAAAAAAAAGTATTTTATTTTTCATTTAAGGGTTCAGTACCTTCAACAAGGTTTAGAATCACTGCATTACACATTGTCCTAGTTCTCTGAATAGAAAAAAATACTTGATAGAGCCTTGCTCGAAACATAGTCTGTAAAAATCAAAGATCAAGATGTATTTTTCAGACAAAAGTTTCTATCAATGAAAGAAGTTGTGCATTTTATTGTAATTGTGCAGCACATCATGTATCTTACCTCTGAAGGGGGATCCATCGCCAGTCTTTCATGGTTTCAAATGATTCTTGGACATGAAGTTAAAGAAGATCTTGTTATGTATGTGAGAGCTATCATTCGTGATGATTATCCTGCTGATTGATAAGTATCTTTCTCCTCAGGTATGGTCGTTGGAACAGCCCGACTGGCACTGTAAAATCGACGAAGGCTCGATCGGACTGGTTGCTTCTCGCTGGAGTCCAGACGGACGTCACGTACTCAACACCACCGAGTTCCATGTAAGTGCCAAGTTGGTGCGTGCAAGCGTGCATGCATTCTTGCGCACGCAAATGTGTTTATGCATATGCTTGTCTGTCTGATTTCCACTGTTGCTGGCCCGCAAGGAAAGGGGGGCCTTAAAAATAGCCAGACACCAGAGCCTTAACAACCCCGCCCGCTGCATGTATTCAGTCTGATTTCATTGCCCCTCTCCTGTTAGCACCCTGTCATACATTGCTCTTATTGCGTCTGGATCATATTTTTGCATCATGTAGGTCTTGCATAATCTGAAGGTTGTCGATCAAGGAAGAAAAAATGTACTTGTTGCTCTCAAAATGACTTGCATCAAAGTTTTGGCTATTAGTGAGCTTTTAAAGAACGATTGAAAAATTAACTGTGTCGTAATTCTTATAGAATAGCAGCTGTTTCCAAATATGTGATAAGATTATTTTTTTCACTGCTGTGATATTGACATGCTGTCCAACTTTTTACACCAAGCACTACAATACACAAATTGCATAGTAGGTATAAGCTTTAATCATAAACGAGATCCTTATTCCCATTGAGTATTTAAATATTACTGCATGCTACGATAACATTATGCAGTTTGAACCATAGGATGTTGGAATATATGATTTCTTGGACTCAATGCAGCATATATAACACAATATTTAATGAAAGGATACAATCTCAGCTATAGATTTGGTATCTTGTCATTTTCATATTTTGTGTCCGTGCAGTTATAAGCAAAGAAATTGATTTATTTTCCCCACTCTTGGGCATGAAAGTTTTCACTACAAGGGCTAAGATATCACGCTGGATTTTGCAGCGAATAAGGAAAAAAATATAGTGTTGCTATTATTAGGTATTATGTATTTATTTTATTTAAAAAAAAATCTCAACAATCAAATTTCCTCATCCGAATGGCAGTTTTTGCCATTTATAAACTGATTTTCCAGGGGTGCATTTTTCAATGGTTCATTCTTTGTAAACGTCAAGTCTGACTGAGACATGTTGGACCAAACGATAATGAGGGCTAATACTAGCTCGAGTTTAGAGTGAGTTTAATACTGAGGAATGATAAGATGCCCAAATCTTTTCTTCAAAAAGTCCTCATGTATCACTGTTGGGGTTTTTATTGGGAAGGTGCTCGTTTCAAATTAAATTAAGTTACACTTTTTAATTTGGGTTGTGCAAAATGGCTAATTGGTGCTCATTTATCTCATAATGTGCTATTCTTTTCCCAAACACAACATGACCCCTTGCTATAAAAAGGAAAAAAAATAATTTATTCAACTTTTTTATTGCGTTCTGTGGTGGAGATGATATTGTATGTAACACCAAGTCCCAACTCCCCCTATTTTGGCAGGATTCTTTATTGTCCTATTCGAGCAGTGCTTTTCAATTATTTTTTGCAAAAAGTCCAACCTAAGAAAGAGAAAACCTTTGGCACCCTCACACCCACCATAACGACTCTAAATAAGATTATTATCGATAAAAATTGTATAGGTATACCTCAAATTGTCACCATCATTTTCAACATTAACAAAACAAAACAAAATAAATCAACTTTCAACAATTTTTAACCACTTTTTACAGTTTTTACATATGTTTCACGTCAGTCTAAACCAGAAGAAAATAATCAAGTGAATCAAAGTGCCTAAAATAAAAAGTATACCAATCCTTATTTTATCGCAATTACACTTTACATGACAAATGCATTCACTCAATGGCATTGAATCTCAGACAGGTTGGAATTGCAGGTACAGTAGAGATCAGGGGTCCCCAAACCTTTTCTCGTGGGGGCAGAATAACTTTTCCCTTCTCTGAGCGGGTCCAGTTTGTAACAAAAAAAATAATGATTGCAGAGGTGGCAAAATGCAAGCATTTGGTTTTCCAGAAAGCCACACATAACCAAATATTAATAACCATTTTGGGAATTTGGACACTATTAATGACATTTTCCTTTTAAAACAAAAATGAAACAATCACATCTTTGTGGACACCATCTTTTGCAAGCTCTTTTGAATGAGCTTCACTGTGAAAACCAGGAAGCAAGCAAGCTAATAAACCAAACTAAGTGATATGACACCTACACACAATATATATTTCACTGCTGTACTCGTATGATTGTAGAATGGATTTTATCCTAGTAGATTTCTTTGTAATTGTATATATAGTTTAGTCAACAGTATGGCTCTTTCAGGTCTTAAAACGTAAGCTTACCTATGGTATAGTCATAATAGATTCATGCATTCACATATGTGCAAGTCTTGATCATGTGGCTAAGATTGGGAAAAAAATGATGACAAAATGTGAAGGCGGGCTGAAGTTTGGGGACCACCGGGATAGATAATGAGCTGGTATCAGCTACACATCCATGACAGTAACACCAAAATAAATAAATAAAAAATTGTAGGCTACTGAATTCTGCCAATGCAAAATACTGTAAACCAAGCTGTTTTGCCATAGCGAGGGTGCGTTTTATATAGCTGTTCCGCCTGTTTTTTTTTTTTTTTTTTAATTGAGGAAAAAAAAGGAGGAATCTACTATACTTGTGCTGAGCACTTATTTGGGCAACACACTCTTTTGCTAATTGGGACATGTCTATTCTAGAGGATGTCACTATTTGATGATATATGGGATATACTTTGTCGGCCAACAATGTGACTCCTTAATTTATACTATATTACTGTTTATGCTTTGTTTCTGCATTTGACCACAGGCATATTTCTTGCCCTCTGCAAACAAGTCTAATCACCGGCCAGTATGTAATACCAACAGATTTATTATTGAGTATTTACGGTTGGAAATTAATTTACCGCAGCCAGTGTCGCACTTACTACTATCTTGACAACGGGGCGGCCGAACTTGCCTTCACCCCATTGCGAGGTTTCATTAAGGCTGCGCCAGACGGGTGTATGTGTCAGGCTTGAGTTTCAGCGTCACTCATAAACAACCTGCTATAATAACTTGTTTAGGGACAGCTGCCTATGGTGCGAATCGTGCCCCTGTATGCGTTTGTCTGTCTGACTATGTGACTGTAAAGCACCTTAGCCATGTGTGTGCTTTAGCTGGTTGTCCTTTATTATTACGTTTACATAAGACCAAATCTTATTACAATAATACTGTAAATGTGGTGCTGAGCGGGAAATATAGAAAAGGTTAATCAAGAAAAATTGCACCCAAACATGTTGGTAGTATTAAGGCAAACTATCAAAAGTTGGGGAAACCTATTTGTCAAGACAACATACACATAGCAGTATTTTCCAGCAGGGAGGCGAGACAGAACACGTCATCATTGACAGTGCGTCTGTTGTCACTCATCTCCTGCTCAGTTGTTTTCTTGGTCAGAGTCTTATAAATCTGAGTCCAGAGTCAATATAGATGCAATGAAGGACCTTTTGCCAGTATTAACTGGAAAATTGTCAGACTGACTCAGATTTGTTGGCAGTCTGACCAAGAAAATGCTGTGCATTAAATGGGAGACAGTGGAAAAAAGGAGCAGCTGTCAATGGTGCCATGTCACATCTCCACACCCTGCTGGCGAGTATGGCTGCTTGCATGATATCTCGACAAATAAGTTGCCTGATCTATTTTAAGGTTGCGCTATAACCTGCAGCGAAAGGAAAATGTGTTTGGATGCCGTTTTTCATGATCAACCAATTTCTTCCTAGTATCACAGGTGCACTTTAAAGCCACATGTTCCTAAAGAATATCTCTCCCTTGTAGGTCATGATATTACTATGTTTTTTCAGAATAACTGTGCTATTCTGAAATGCTTATTGTTTAATGTCAATCCTTTGCCTGTTTGCCTGACTGCTCCTTTTTTTTTTTTCTGACGAATGGTACATAACTACTAAGCTTTACGAGTTAGCTTTTTGAGCATATCTTGAGTGTTGTCCCATACCTGCCACTTAGTTTAAGGTCTGCTAATCTGACCAAGGGAGACCAAAGCAAAATCTTTCCTGTGAAGGATTCATTGTTGAACCTCCTCGTTGTTCGTGGGGGGCAGGTAAAACCATCTAACAAAGATTACACCTACCTTCAAAACTCCCGCATTCTAATATTTATCTCTGACTTTTGTAAAATTATCATCACCGATCTCAATGGGTCCACCCTTACCTGCTGTAGGGTGCTAAACTGCAGCCAAGAACCTCATTTGGCTCAACACATGTAATTGCTTTTAGATTGACGGGTTCGGATTAGCATTCTTGGTACTGCTGGAGCCAGCTTGCATCCAACCTGTCAGCGATGCTTCTGGGCTAAAGTGCCGAGATGGGCATGATGACAATAGTTCAGCCATACTTTGCGTAGATGTTGACTTGAAGAGGCTCCAGTTCCTTGATAGAATCATGAGGCTGTAACAAGAGAAATGGGCTATATTGGTTTGAGATGGCCCCTTGCGTGGAATGCCTACAGTCTAATCCCCTGCTGACAGATCGAAATATATGGCAGCAAATACACTTGCCCGTTCACAGCCCGTGCGCAAATCAGGAATCGCTGTTATGCTTTATTTTATGTTGCTGTTTTTAAGTCTGCTTTTCTAGCTTAAATCATTCTGTCCACAAGTTTTGCACTGCGGAGATATGGGAATGTTCAACACATCCTAAAGCTGATTGCTGTACAGTACTGCTACTTTGGGACAAAGCGTGACTGTTTCTTTCAATTCTGTTTTCTTTTTGCGCCATATTGGTATTGGTTGTCATGATGGGATGTTCCGGATGTGTGCTCTGAGATGTTATCGGAGTTCAGACACAGCTGGACGTCTTCAACAAACAGGCCACATAAGTGACAGATGCTGGCTCAGTTCAAATTCATGTTTAAACGCTGTGATGAAACCTCTGAACATTCTTAAATGCAACATGTGTGACTGGTTAATTTAGATAGTACAGACTTGTCTTCAGACCTCGCTTGTATGTTCTCTGCCATGTGTATTTTTGATGGTTTGTCTTTTTGTTTTCATATGGGACATGCTTTTATTTTTTGTTTACACACTCATACTTAAATTACATAGGTACGCGTTTATCATAGGGCTGGAAATAATCCACATTTTACATATGGACATGCCTTATACGAGATAAGATGAGACACAGTCATGACTTGTCTTTTGCCTGTGGTGTTTTGACAGCTGAGAATCACTGTGTGGTCCCTGTGCACCAAAGCTGTGTCTTACATCAAAAATCCCAAAGCTTGTCACAAGGGTGAGTATGAGAGTAATTCTGTTGTAATGAATTGCTTGTTGTTTTCGAGTGTATGTATCACCAGAAACCCTCTGAGACAGGGTCAGCAGCACGTCTCTGAATCACATGCCGTTCTTTACCTTGCGGCCAGTTCCGTTCTATGTTTAAAAAGTGTACCCCTCGCTCTCTGCAGACAGCTGTGCCCCTCTCAGTAAATGGGACATGCTTTTCATAACGGGCCTGTCAGCAGCCTGGGTAAAAATTTTGGTCTCCGTTCGTGCCCTTGCATGACCTACGCATCCTCTCAGCTGCCATAATAAGTCCGTGATGCTCCACTCATAAGTGTTGTGACACTTGACCAATGCTTATACGTAGAATGCCACAGTTTGAATTGTACAAAATCAAATGACATTTATTTGGATTAGCATTTTGTTCCACTCGCAATGATAGTTTTGTGTTTTTCTTTTGTACCTGCAGGTATTGACTTCAGCAAAGATGGCTCTTATATGGCCTTGGCTGAACGTCGTGACTGCAAAGATTATGTTTGTGTATTTGTCTGTGATGACTGGCATTTGCTCAGGGTAAGCAGAAGACACAGCCACAGCATTTTCTCCATTTAACACTTTTATCGGAGTGGTAACATACATAGATGTCCTGGAAAGCACATTCTGGTCATCTAATGCAACGGTTATTATTAGTTTGATTTATTACTGCCTGGATTCTTTATGGTGTAAATATGTCGTTTTTTTTGTTTTTTTTTAACAGCATTTTGAGACTGAGACGCAGGATCTTGCAGGGTTAGGGTGGTCACCCAATGGCTGCATCCTGGCTGTTTGGGACAGCTGCTTGGAGGTAAAGTACTGAGTGCTGGTACCTGGTAGCTGTATTGCCAAGCTCATGATGATAATAGAGTTCGAAAGGAGGGTTTAGGATTTTTTTTTTGTTTGTAATTCTTGTTCATAATTTTCATTTGCTGTCAATGACATCTCTATTCATGCAGAAAAGCAAAAATCCACGACTGTACATGCACTTCTGTATTTTGTGTCAGGTGGCATGTGAACTTCTGCTCGGCACGTGAAAGAAAGCATCTAGCCATCTTTAGCGATAAAAATATATTACTTTGTCTATAATTATATGTAATGTCTAAAGTATTTTTCATGTACACTTAATACTTTTATAAACACATTTGATCACTTTCTGTCAACTGAAAAAAAAGTGCAAAATGCAAAACTGAGTAATGATTAGGTGAGCAATGCGGGGATTGACCTGGATGTCACTACTTAACCCACCACCTAAAGTCATAGTTAATTTACAAATGAAAATCTTAAAAAACATAGGGCAACATAATTTAGGCATAAATATGTCAAATGCGGCACCCGTTCAACTGCTAATACCACAAGCACACATGACAAGAACTAATTTCCTTATTTATTTTATTTTCTAACTTCGTAACCCTTTCTTGGCAGTACAAGGTGTTGCTGTATTCTCTGGACGGCCGGTTGCTATCAACTTATAATGCCTATGAGTGGTCGCTGGGGGTCAAGAGTGTTACCTGGAGCCCCAGCAGTCAGTTTCTGGCCATTGGTAGCTATGATGAAAAAGTATGGATCATCATTTTTTTTTAAAATCTTGCCATAAAACAAATCTTGGAAAGAAGTGTTTTCACCTTTATTCCTACCACATGTCAGAAATAATAATGTTCATGACTGTAAACACATTGTAGGTACGCATCCTTAACCACATTACATGGAAGAAGATAGCCCAGTTTGAACACCCAGAAACCATCACCAACACTAAAGTTGCAAGTATTTTCCGCCATCGTTCTTATACCGCAAGGCCATAGATCTCAATTATAACCAAAGCTACATGTTGCTTTTGTAGGTTGTCTATAAGGAAGAAGAGAAAAGGACGGCTGCTCGCACAGAAGAATACTCTCCACACAACATAACCATGGACTCGACTCTCTTTAGCAGTCAGAGCAAATGTATGTCAGTGTTTGCCTTTTATTGCGTAAAAGCAAAACCGTTTTATATTTCACTCATTTGACTACAGCACGGATGGGCCGGAGAGCTCCGTGTTTACCAGGTCCCTTTCCCCAGGTCACCCGATTCAAATAATTAGTTTATCAGCAAGCTCTGCAGGGTCTTGAAAATTATCCTAACTATTTGGTGTATCTCGGAGGGAAGCATCGAAAATGTGCAATATACCAGCCCACCAGGACTGGACCGTCTATGGACTGCAGCAATTCTAGAGTCAAGTAAATCCCATTCTATCTAGTCATCGGCAGCTTTCTTCTCGTTTCCCCCAGATGAGATTCACCCAGTTCCAGTTCAGATGCCTATGGTCAGACCAGACCCAGACAGAGCGAACCCAAAGATTGGTGTCTCTACGTTGGCCTTCAGCTCTGACAGTCGGTACTTAGCCACCAAAAACGGTCAGGCATCATGTTCTCCCCATCTCTAACACAGTGTCTTTGTTTACCAGCGCTAAGGCTTGTGTAGTCCACAGAACACCTTCAAAATGCTTGTGGATGTGTACTTTTGACCGCAGATAACATGGCCAGTGTCATCTGGGTGTGGGACATGCAGAAGATGAGCCTTTTGGCCGTGTTGGAGCACATGGCATCTGTGCGCTGCTTCCAATGGGACCCAAGACGCTCGCGGCTGGCGATATGCACTGGCAACACCAAAGTTTATCTGTGGACCCCAGCAGGATGTGTTTCTGTTGAAGTTCCTAGTGAAGGTAACATGACGATTCATGATTGGTTTTCAGATTTTAGGGAAAAAAAAATTAAGTGTTTCTGTACATTCTGCACATATGCGTAGTTACACTGTTTGCTTTTAGGTGGTTTCCAGGTCCAGTCGCTGATGTGGCACTGCCATGGTGATCCTCTCATCCTGCTTGGGAAAGAGCATCTGTGCTTGTGCTACACGAACACTGGCACTGAGGACGAATGATCTGAGCAGGTACAAAACTGGTGGAGAAAGGCTCTGCACTCAGTTACCACCAGCCTAATTGACTTGAAGTACGTTTTACTGAAGGTTTCAGAAAACCTGGCAGTCCTATTTTGGATTAAAAACGTTTTAAATCAAAGTTCCTCACACTGAAAGGGTGACTGCTCAGGCTCTTGACTTTTCACATTCCTTCTATTTATAAATATTTGTTCTTTGCCATGACAATTTATATGTTTGGAATAAAGTTTGACAGATAATTTGGTATGTTTTATTGTGAGACTTTATTGAGAGCTGAATGGACAGCTGACTACTGGCACAATACTATACTGGTCTGTACCATTATAAAACACACACATACACACTCGGCATGTGGACACTATGAATACGACTCATGATCTGGCATCACTGGAGGAAACGTCACTGGAGAAAACACTTAATCATAATTGATTTTTTTGCAAGGAAAAAGTCCAGAAATATGATGAAAAATGAAAGAAGCACATTTTTATATGTTTGATGTGGCAAAGAACTTCTCATATTACAATTGCAGTATATAGAGAATTTTAAGAATAAAAGTGATTTTTACAGAGATGAGTGAAAAAAGTTCAGGATAAAAGATCTGTCTTGTTTACCTTATGTATAGATTTTTTTTTTTTTAACGGACTACTCATACTGTAGAGCAGGTCCCGTTTAAAAAAAACAAAAACATTTGTAACATGCAATAACAATGTGTAATTTAAATTACAATAGACATTAAATTCCAGAATTCCATCTGAACCCAAAAAAAACAAAATTTTAGAAGCTTCTTGACCTTTTTCAACAACGTATATTACAGTGATTGGCAAGCTACATAAATGTTGGGAGAGGGCCACAATTTTCCATCAGCGCTAATGGAAGCCACATATACTAGGACCACACATTTTCTTACCAAATGTATGACAAAAATACCATTTAAAAAATGTGTCGGCCTGCTAGATATAAAAAAAATATGCTTATTGACACTCTTTTAAGTGCAGTGGGAAAATTAAGCGCATTTGTACATTTTCTCGTAAACCCCAAATCTTGTATAACTCTAATATACCTCATATTCGCAAGCTTGTCAAATGACGTTATTTCGGCAACCAGTCCAGGTGAAATATATTTTATGCAACGTGTATCTTCCAAAATGGCTTTACGAACGGAAAACATGGCAGATGAACTATTGCTTAAGGACAAACACCTTTATGCTTCGTCTGAAAAGGAATAGTGATCTAAATACCGTTAACAAATCCTGGCGAGCACCATGTTGAGAGATAAGGAGTCTGTTTAGATCGTTTGCATCTACTGTACTTGGATTATCTACCTCTGTTATAGTGTTGTTTGCACGCTCTGGAGTCCATTTAATGCCACCTATAGTATGGGAGAATATCGTCTGGCTGGGGTAGTATCACTGTTGCGTGAAAAGTGAACATCTTGACCTCGCGACAAAACGCCTTGCGTAAAGCGTAAACGACGCAATCCATCTGAACGCAGCATCAGAGTATTAGGTGCTGCAAAACCCGTGCCCGGCGCATCAAGTATGAAGCAAACTAAACTTTTGCTGCAGGCTTGTTTTCGTTATAGTGAATTTCAGTGCAACGCAAATGCAGGAAAGAAAAATCATATTATCCAACAAGGGGGAATTTTCCTTGAACGGGGACATAAGAATGAGGGAAAGGTTTCAATGCATGGATTTTATTTCACACTGGGCGGTATTTTCTCACATGCAAGTTTCATTGAGTTTTACTGTATATACACACACTCACACACATGAATGTGACTCTCAGGGCACTGAAATGTGGACATGTGGGAGACCACTGTAGTATAGGGAAGCCAATCTGAGTGTGTGTTGTCCACACCTGAGCTACTGACATTTTTTTTTTTTTTTGACAAAAAGACATAAATTAGATGCAAAAATTATACACATTTGTTTGGTAATACCACCTGGATTCATGACAAAAAGAAAAGTGTCTATTTGTGCTTTAACATAGCTGTCATCCGCAAACATAGATCATACAACACTGGCCATAAAGAGAATGGTCACATAGGATCATTTATTGTTATGGGTATGAAGAATATTCTGTTATTCTCCACAATAAACAAGCAAAATTGTTAAGAGACAACACATCTCATCAATTTCCCTTTTAACAAGGCTTATTTCAATTAATCACCTGACATGACATACAAGTACTTCCCTTTCCAAGAATCTGGACAGTGGCCTCATGATTACTTCATTTCTTTGAACTAATAGATCACGTCTTTGGCACTAAAAGCCGTCGTTAACAGTTAATGTTCAAAAAAGCAGCAAAAGATTGTAACACACCCAGTCCAGGACAAATGCAAAATATAAAAGAAAAAAAGGCAAATGCAAACGTTGTGGTTTTTCTCACTAAAGTTTGGCACATGCAAGAACTGTATAGTGGCTATTACATGAATGGAGTGCGGTTCTAAAAACGAATGAGAAGACAGTCCATGCAAGTTTTCTTGTCTGCTACAAACAAACTGTGGTGTGATTTTTACTCTCTCTGATTGCATAAGAGGACAAACAAGGCCACGGTCCCGTTTGGAGAAACTGTCCCTAAAACCCAATCTTGCCACGGGTCATGGAATAGCCCAGCTTAGCCTCATTGTTGATGAAAGACATAATGCCCAAGTAGGTCTCGATGAGGAGTGGTCTCTCCAGGATCAGGACTCCGTTTGCCCGTCCAGGGATGGGGTACTCCTTGTGGGCTCTCTTTACAGCCTGTACCAGCTGGGTTCGAAAATTGTCCAGCTGCACATATACAGATAGCAGGCATTTAATTTCTGTGACAAATCAAAGACACAATGTGCAGAATTTAGAGTTGCCGTTGACTGGTGTTACAGAATGCATGTGAATGCAGTATGCGCACTACAGTGTCACAAAGAGACCATATTTTGGAAGCATACTCCCAAGTGAACGAGAGAGCGAGCCAATACAAATACCATTTGCCATTGGTTTCTGTGCACAATAGGGCGGATTCTACAAAACTTGGGCAAATATATCAACACTGGTTAGCTGTCCCGGGATTCCGCGGACATACAGAAAATAGGCACACAAATCTTACCGGTAAAATAGAATGCAGGACAGCGATTCAGGCACACGAGGATGAACAACACAAAGGCATGCAGCGGTTTTCCATGACAGAAGGAAGCCGCAGGCTAAGGTCACTTCCTGATTGAATCGAATCGAATCGAATCGAATCATTTTGAATTGTGGACCCCAAAATCAGAATTCAAGCGTGAGACTTCCCGCCCCTAGTTTTTAGAAATCAAAATACTGTGTTAATCATTGTCCATTTACTCTTTTATT
Source organism: Hippichthys cyanospilos (assembly GCF_059441005.1). Classification (NCBI taxonomy): domain Eukaryota; kingdom Metazoa; phylum Chordata; class Actinopteri; order Syngnathiformes; family Syngnathidae; genus Hippichthys; species Hippichthys cyanospilos. Next base: position 15,368,473 of record NC_142370.1, read on the forward strand.
CAGCAATACAGCAATACACTTAAGTTTTTTTACAACTTAATTTGCCATGTTTGTTTTGATCTCGCAGGTCACGTTTTGTCGTTTTTACCCAAGATCTCGTCGTGAGATTTTGTCTGCAGGGTTTCATTCAAACTAAAAGTGCTATCTTTAGGCCCTAAACAACATCAACTCAGCAATTTTGTTAGTATCAGCGACAAGTCAAGGACTGCACAATCAGGTAACAATGAGTCAGAAAGTAAAAAAAAAAGTAAAAAGCTAAAAGAAACGCTTCGGTATATCGACAAGAGGAATGTTGACATGGCGAAGCGGACTTCTCTACCAAAATTGACTGTTACATCAGTGGTTGCGATATGAAGATGAAGGGAGGCTAAATGTAAGTTCATTCAATTGTTTTACTGTGACATTTGTTAATATTTGTTATTGGTTTTTGCACACATCTTGTAAATACGGTTTAAACCTTAAAATGTGTCCTTTTTACTGCACACTTTTTTTTCCTCCAAACATTTCTGGTAGGACCCATAGCTTTTTAGTGTTGTGAGACCCGAGGACTCAACACATTCCAGAGGTAAAATGAGCATTGAACCAGGTATTGGATTTTGTCCAAAGGGGTTTACCTGACAAAGGGAGGCCACTTTCTCATCTGCATGGGCCATGGGGTGCTCTGTGAAGGTGTTGTAGGGCATATCTGTTGACCAAGGGTTCCAGCGGTTTAAAAAGGAGGCTCGGGGACGCTTGTCCCACTGGACACGAACCCCTACACCATCTCTCCTGGAAAAACACTTATGGTAATACTCGTGCTCTGCCACTTATGTGTTGCTGATCCCTTTTTTTGCTTTTTTTTTTTTTTTTCACGACATTCGCATGGACAGCAAAGTGAGAATTTCATTGTACAGAGAAACTTGTTTCTAAACTGCACACATGACAATAAACACTTAGAATCTTGAAAATGGACTTTGACACAAGTCAATAAAGTACTGAGGGATGAACGTTTGTGAACTTTGGCAAAGGGTAGAAACGTTCTTTTTCATCACGGTTCAGTTGGAGATTGCCAGCAATCGCCAAAATAATGTCAGTGGTTGCCAAATGTTCATCAGCAGTTTTAATGTTTTTTGATCCTGCTCTTGTTCAAGTTTGCAATTTATTTGCAACAAATCAGTATAGGCAAGCGTCTTGCAGCCTGCGGTGACATTTTGGCATCCTTGGGCGTTATTTTGCCCTAGGTTGGCGATAATGAATGCACCCTGACTAGCTCAAGAGAGCCCCTCAGTGGCATAGGAGCTTTTTGGATGGTATTATGTGTTCTATATTATGTTACTAGAGCATTATGTCATCTCAGTTATTCACCAGGCCTACACCAGATAAATAAATACCTCCTTCAGATTGACAGCCACGCGCAATAGGGCAAAAAAAAAAAAAAACTTGTATAGGGTCCGTGCAGTTTTTCATTGTTCTCTTATTTGCAATCGTAATGTCCTTAAGATGGTATCCCACTGAGGGCCGAATGCTGGCGAGTGGCCATGAAGGCAGCCGCTCCTTCAGGGTTCAGTCGAGGTTGCTACAAGGTCCCCCAGATGTTCTTTTTGCATGGAAAATGTATAGACATTCAACAAGAGCAACGTCTTAGCAACCTCGAACAAACCCTGGAGGAGATCAAAAGAGCCGCTATCTTCACGGACACTTGCCAACATTTGCGGCTTAAAAACTGCATGGTACAGACAAGACTACTGGTTTAGACTGTAACTTAATCATATGTTTGTGCATTTGCTCTAAAATTGAAAAATGGCCAGCTAAGCCATTTGATTGGTATCTGAGTTAGTTGATTTTGTATTCATATTTTTAGCAAAAAAAAAGCCTGATTGGAAGAACCCTGATGCAGACATAAACCGGCAAACAATTATGTTAAAATGGAGACAATACAACAACATTTTCATCAAAGGTCAACTGAGGCATGCGTACTTGTTTAGGGATTTGGGCGGGAACTCAAACTCGCCCACTGAGATGGTGTCCACAGCGTTGAGCGAAATTCTGACGACCTGCTGACACAGCAAGTTGATGAAGTCGTACTTGCACACCAACAAGGACCTGCATATTTAAAGCAAATCAGCCTTTCTTTAAAGGAAACATAAGTGAACGTAAACAACAAATATAGCTCATGCAGACAAAATAGCGATTTTAAGATTCCTCCTCCAAATGCAATTTTTTAAATGCACACAGCGAGTAATAAAAGTTGAAAATGCACAACGTTACCCACCAGCAAAAAATTAAACAGACAACTGCCTTATGTACGACCGTTTCTTTACACAATGTAGTCGCCAGATACCGGTGATTTCTCACAATCCATCCATTCATTATCTGAACCGCTATAAAGTTAATCGTCATTTCCAGGATCTCTTTCTGTAACAACTCCATTTTCTACACTTTTAATTTTATGTGTTTAAAGCAACATTTTTTGTGACAACATGACCACGTACGTAAGTGACAAATGAACTGCCCGTGGGAAAGTGAAAAGTCAAAGTCAGGTTGTAAATCTAACGTGAACACTGTTAACCATGGAAATGAGAAGATCATCGTAATTGGTCCTACTCCGCGCATAGATGAAGTGGCTTCAAGTATTTCTTTTCCATAGTACGTTGATTGAAAAGTGAAAATGTTAAACCATCAAAGTATTTTGTACTGTAAAGTGACTATTGTCACATTGACTGCAGGCTGATTGCAGTTTGAACTATAAAGATGCAGCAATATTGCAGATTCTATTTCAGTAAGCAAAAAGGAGCATGGTGGGCTGAGGGATTAAGACAGATAACAGATGTATTGTCTATCCCGACGCTTACGACGACTGAATGAAAATTGCAATTCCAACAATTCCACCTTTTTTTTTTCAAGTTCCCGTCATTCCTTGTGTCCATCTCTGATAATGGCCATGCCCACATTGAGTCTGTCAGACCGACCTGGTTGACTGGCTGACCAAACTTTCAAAGCAAAATAACCTCTTAACACAGCTCACATCTAAGCAATACAAAAGAGGAGTGGCAGTGTTGAAACTGACTCCATGCAAATTGGCCCTTAAAAATGAACGAGGCCAAACCGGAGACGGCCAAACGATGACAGGGACAAGTGGCTAATATTTAGCCCACTGGTTGTAATTTCAACAAGACAGCTTCACCACTTCAAGACGTGTTTTATAAATGTTTAAAGTTGTCCTTGAATTGTGTGGGAGATGTTTTAAATAGTTGAGAAAGTAAATGCATGTCTCTTTAAAGAGTGGACACACAAACGCTCATTGATACATGCATTTTGACTTACTTCTCTGTAATGAGGACCAGTCTCTCCTTCTCGTTATTCCAGTGGTCAATCCTGCACATGATTGACACCTTAGTTTAGCACGATGATGCATCATATCATATATCATGCTACCAACAATAACATATCATATGCTAATAACAGTGACAGTTATGATGCAGAAAACGAAAATCAATTTCCTTTCCAGACATGAAGACATTCCATTGTCATATGAAGATTTCTCAACAAAAGGCATTAGTAATTGTAATGGTATGTAACTTGGAAAATACATACAGTATTATACACACGCACACACTTACTTACTGAGCCAGAAGCCAGACACTCAGCACCTCTCCATCCTCAGAGGGAAGAGCCACAGTCCGGATGTCGCTGACCGCCTGCTCGATGGTACCTGGCTGACATCATCATGAAACACATTGTGGGTCATCATCATCACTACAGTCACCCCTACCCCACACCTGATAACAGACTTCAGTACAGAAACCACACATTTGTAATTTGTACTGTACTGTCTCTTCCAACCACTGACAATGACATGACTGGCTAGAAGACTAATCGTGCATGATGATGATCAAGTAGACCCAGGATAAAGGACCCGCTTTACTGGGGCACGTGCTCCACTTTAAAGGAGTTGCGCCCCAGTATAAGGTACTGACAGGCCAGTACAGCTGGAGTGGGAAAAACATTGCTGGGCAGCTAGCACAGCCACTCAACTGTTTCCTTACTTTCTTTAATTCCTGAACTACAAAATGAATATACATTATGCTGCATTATATTGGGAAAAGGACCATGTATTCTATAGCCGTTTTTTTTTAACTTCTTTTAGTAAGGCTAAGAAAAAAGTTATTTTTTGTTAAAATGACAATACATAGTAAGGCTATAAAAATTAATGTACTGCACATATTTATTCTGTCTGTTATGTTTTAATCGCCATTTCCATCACTGAGGGCGTTTCTCTGACTCAGGGGTTGAACCCATACTGTCATCCATGTCGGTCTTAGGACTGCAAAGCACTCATCCAAAAATATAAAACGCTTATGAACCATTGTTAATGAACAATATGTGTCCATGTGTGTGTGCGTGTATATATAATTCTGATGGGGGCAGATTGGGATCGGGCTATATTAGTACTTGATCTCTGACAACACGTTGTTTGAGTTCATTTTCAAGCTTTAATAAAACAAGTAGTGGTCACCATTTTTTTCCGCCATGGACCGGTTTATAGTGTAACAATTGTGGTGACAATGTGATAAATTGGATAATATATGCTGTTGGATAATACCTAAGATGTTTGTGTGTTTATTTTGAATATTCTGAAGCCCGATATCAGTTGTTGCGGACGACCGAAGTAGGGTGCCTTAGCTCAAGTGAAGCTTTATGCCTAGCAACGCCCCTGCAATCACCATCGTCATCAATAATATAAAATTTCACACAAACGCAAAGAACATGGACGTCGCACCCGGAACACAAAATAGTCTTTGACTTTGGCTTGCATGGTGGGGTTGTGCACGTGAAAAGGCGTCAGCGTTTGCAGCGGCCCGCAGCAGGCAGCCCTGGCTCCGTGTCCCAAGCTGAGGCTCCGCCCGGCCTCCAGCGGCGTGAAGGCAACCTCCACTCCTTCCTCGGCCTCGGCCGGATGAAGAACCGCGGCTCCGGGACTCTCGGGCTCCACCGTGTCGTTTAGCTGAAGCATGGCAGGCTCGGAGCTCCTCGACGGAAATGAGAAACGTTATTTGGTGGAAGCACACTCGCCCATTGCGCACCAACAATGTTTTGATTGTGGAAGCGCTTCGTTAACTTCCGCCTTCGTCTTAAAGGGACAGTCACAAGTTTACGTCATTGCTTAAACAGAAAACGCTCGCAAAGCTTGTGAAGAGATATTGAGCCCTTGGCTATTCCTATCACGCATTCATACAAGGGTTAATGTTTCAAATAGAGTTAGCCTTGATTGTAATTTCAAAAGTAGACTCACAGTTGTATAAATTGTTACATCATGTATAAAAAAAATAAAAATATAGTACGTAGATTGGGGTTTCAAAGCAGTTATTCCAAGTTAGCGTTCAAAGAAAGGTTAGCGTTTCAAAGTTACTAACTAGGGTAAGGGCAGGGCTGTCAAACTCTTTGTTATCATGGGCCACATTGTAGTAATAGTTTCTGTCAGAGGGCAGCTATGACTTTGAAGTCAAATACATTTTAAGTGTGTTTGTCACACACTTATGTAGTTTTTATATCGGAGACCTGCAAAGATTGTTCAAAAATTGAAAACAACTTGCAGTTGAGTATTCTAGCCAGACACTTGGAAGTCACGGGCAACATAAAATGATGTGGCAGGTCATATCTGGCTGGGCCTTGAGTTTGACAGCTGTGGTTTCAAAGTGTAGTTTCAATGTAGCGTTAAGGTTTCAAACAAGGGTTTTACTTAAAGGGCTTGGCTTTCAAATCAGGATGTCATAAGAGGATAACGATGTCAAAGTGGGGTTTCAATGCAGCATCAGTGTTTAAAAGTAGATTTTCAAAGTATTTTTCGGGTTTCATCATATATTTAGTTTTAAAGTATGGTTTCAAATGAGGTTATGTTTCACAGTAGGATATTAACTGTTTAAAAAACGTTTTAGTAAAAAGTTTAGATAAAGTTAGGTCTTCAAAGATTTTAATACAGATCTAGAGTCCAAAAAATGTTTCAAACCGGAGTGGGGGTTTCAAAGTAGGGCTTTGAATTAGGGATCAATGTTTTTTTTTTTAAATGAGGATTAGGGTTTCACCCTCTCCTGAGCCATCGCCTTGAAGTATGAAATAATCTCTTGAAAAATCCTTGTTACAATTTTCTTCTTGTGCTATACCTGGGGGGGAATTAAGTAATGGGATTTCCATTTAAAAAGCACACAGGTTTTATTGCATATCAATTTCATGTATAAATTCTTCATAACATTGGAAAGATTACATTTGGTATACATTGCTATTCTACAGAATTAACATCAGTCAGGTCTTTTCAATGACATTTTTCTAAAGTAAAATTTCTTCAATAATCACAAGCATCAAAAGAATTGCAATTTCAGAATTGTTCAATATTATTCTACAATCCTTTATTGTTTTTTTTTTCTCCCACAAGTCTTTTATTTATTTAAGTCACTTGCCCCAATGTGTAAGGCAGTCAAGAACTTGAAGTCAAACATACTAAAACTAACCACATTTACAATAAGTGCATCTACAGATTTCCTTTTTTTTTTTTTTTTTTTTTTGATTTGATACACAACTCACAAATGGACATTATTATGACTGCTAAACACGGTCATGCACAATATGTTTTTGTTGTTGTTAGTTTTCAAGAAACATAACATCAGCAATCTACAACTCAGATCCAAACAAAACAAGCATCATCAACTTAAACCCATATTTTACCATTATTTTTTTTCTTTCTTCGGACAAATGCACCATGGTTTTTTTCCATCTTTGAAATACTATGCAGATCATATGAAACAATATATATATATATATATATTTTTTTTTGTCCCTCCTGTAACAGTGAGGGAGGGTAACAGCAACCGTGTTCCAAAATCTTAACGACCATCTGCCAGAATACTTTCTGAAGTGGGAACAATGGAATGCTTCAATGCCTTCAATGCCTTTACACAGCGCATTCTTATTACAGTAGTCCATGACTTGACATGAATCACTACATAGAGACAACCCACATCTTTACATTTTCTAAAGGTAAATAAATGAGATTTATGAAACAAGAGGGATTTGTGTCTTTAGAAAATGAGATGATGCAGCAGTCCTCGTGTATCCAAAGAAAAGTACAGTGTTCCTTCCGTCCTGTTGGAGTTGTAAGTCGTCAAAATCTAAGCCTGGTCGATGGATGCATGGCTTGGACCCTTGTGGTTTCATTAAGTGCTAGCTTGAAAAATACAGCAATGGGCCAAGTTGAGGATGAAGCGAAACCCCTTCCAAGATGTCTATCTACAGCTATCTACAGTCCAAAAAAAGTCATTAGCTCCTGCTACTTTGTAGACTACATGAAACGAGCATGTTGCCCACAGATGAAAAGAAGCACATCCAATATGGCCACCATTGATTACAAGGCAAGATTTATGAAACCAGCCAAATTCTAATGCCCGTTGTACGACCAAATGTAATTTCAATGTTTATTTTGGTGTCAAGAGTACTCGTCTTCTCAATTTGGGAATTTCAATGTTTTTTTGTTACAATTTTTTCCATGTAATTTGGATGTTTCTTTTGTTTTAATGAGTTCTTGTCTTCCCAATTTGGTTGGACAAATGGTTCAGGCCCTTTGAGCTTCCTAACACTTAAGGAACAAATACTGCAAGGTTCTTTTAGTATAATGTGTGCTGGTCTGATTTTCTTTTGCGATACTAATGATGAAGCCCCCCCCTTTAATAATACTTAAACCAAGTGAAGTTGGATAGAAGCAAGAGGCAAACTAAACACGGCAGGACGTTACAATGCCACTAAAACTACGACTATCTTCCGCTAAAAGCAAAAAAAAAACAACAAAACATTTTATGGATTGTTTACATTATGGCACACCAAATCTGGAGATTCTCAATCTCTCACTGGTGTTTATTCCTTCAGCAACGAAAAAAAAAAAAAAAGAGGACTTTTCCTTATTCTCAACACACCCCATTCAAAATGATCGAACAAGCAAAAAATAAATACATACACACACACTTCTGAAATCAAATATATTGGAGCAAATGGAAATGAAATGATTGTCAGAGAACAAAACATTTTCTATGGGTTATTTGGCACGTGTCGCCCTCACTATATGAACATCAAGGTTATTTTGTACACCATGTGACATCAACATACAATTTTGGTCCTTAACTAAAATAATTATATTAATAATTTAGCACGGCAGTGCCTACAATAGAACAATACTGTGATATCTAAGAGGAAAGTAAGCACACTAAGAGTGACATGAAATGATGTATGAATTTGAACAATTACCAGCGTAATCAAGCTGGAAAATCAACATTAAAATCACAATTTGCTGTGCACATTAGAATCAGTCCGTGTGTATTCATCGTTGATTCTGCAGTGGGTGACACACAATCCGCATGAGGTTTCATCTGGAGGCAAAAGTGTCACTTTGTGAGAAACAGCATCCTCTTGTGGTCTTATAGTCTTAATGCTCCAGTGTGTGTTTTTTGTTTTTCTTTTTCTTTTCTTCCAGGCGCCACCCACAGAGCCTTTAGTGACATACAGGTCAATGAAGTTTCTTCGAAATCTCATATCATCTTTCTGTTGTGGCCAGGTGAGACTGAGCCCACTTTGGGGGATGATCGGGAAAGTTTCAATGCTGTCCAGAAGCATTCATCATCTACTGTATGTCCTTCACATCAACAGGAGCTTAGCAGTGCTTTCTTAAAGTCTTCCCCTTATCTTTCGCTCTTTCTCTCGCTCTCTCTCACACACACATACGCACGCACGCGCACACACACGCACACAACCTTAAATGCAAGTGACACTGAATTCTCCGTTCTTCATGCCGAATTGTGTCCACTCCCATTGTGTGTCTACGTAAAGTCACTCTACCACAGCAAACCTCCTCTCCGTTCTCTTTCCCGTCTAGATGTGGTTGAGCGGGTGAAAGCTGGTCGTTTCAGACGGTCCGCCTCCCATGCCCAGCCAAGCGTCCAGAGAGTTCTGGGAGGACGTGTGCAAAGGGTTGTTGTCAGAGAGAGACAGCATCATTGCATAAGCCTGCAAGAGAGCAAACGTAGATTGCCACAAAATTTAATCGGGGGTGATATGAACTTCTCTTTGTTCTTCAAAACAGCTCTATTTTTTCCCCATTGTGATAATACAGTGATGGTGCCTTAAATGCAGGGCATTAAAAACAGCAGCAACAACAAAAAACCCAACACATTTTTAGGTATACATGTTACAACTGTCTGTAGGACCTGACAAAATATTATTCAAAATGATCATCCCTCTATGGTCTCATCACTTGCCTCTAACTGATCACTTTGCGCACCATTGATGTAAAAGGACATCCATGGAAATGCAGGACATCAATGGAAATGCTACCAAGGAGTACCATGACCCGCACCTGATGTCAAGTATTGTTTGTTTTTGTTTTTTTTTAACTTTCTGGCTTCCTCACAAACCTCTGTTACCAACCAACAATACAATACAATTGAACATTTTTTTGATTGATTTTACATACCGAACATGTAACAATTTAGTTATGGAACCATTTAGCAGCCTAAGTCGTGGCGCTGTGCATGCACATCAATAATCGAGAGACATTTCTTTGGGCAGATATAAAACTTAAAGCAAATTTTAAATCTTGTTGTTGGGTTGTTTTTTTTTTTTTGACAAGTATTGAGAACAATAGAAGCCTTTAATACGACTTGAATGGGCTCGGGTCCGGTTACAAAACAAAAAAAGATAAGTGAACATCCATGTATTTAAATTCATTTACACAGCTAAAAAATGTGAAAGGGGGCATACGTTTTACTTAATGTTAACAACTCACAGTGGAACCTCCAACATTGAATGGAATCAATTTGTAATTGAACAAAAACAGCCTTAAAGACACATTAAAAATCAAGGTATCTGTTTTACTTTTTGTTGTTGTATAGATATTACAGAGAAGAATCAGTATTAGCAAAGTAGAGGTAGTAGTGGTTTCAAATGTTGGTTTTATCATTCCAGTGGTCAACTTTTTGAGTATGACATGTACAAATGTTAAAAAGTGATGGTTAAGTAAAACCTTAGTTCTTATTGACTGTTGAGAATCCCATTGTGTTACTTCAGGGAATAGCCTGTGTACCAAATTCAGTAATATTGTTAATGGCAGTAGCGTCCACAGAACAGATTAATTTTCTCAGGGAATGTAAACAAATCAGTTTGCCCGGCATCCTGGAATACATTTTGTTCAAGCTCAGAAGTTCCACTGCACTTTACTTGTTATTTGTGTTGTTCATTCACATACCTGGGTTTTAGCCTGCCTGTACAATGTCTCTTTCAAAGTCTCCGACTCTAGTGAAGTGTTAAATATGTCTTTAACATCAAAATGTTGCCCATCACTGGCTGCCTTACGTAAGCCATCCGTGCCCTTGGGAAAGCTGGAAAGACCTTCAAGGTCCAGGAGGGAGCCCTCCTCCTCTAAACACCTGCACGCCAAGCCAGGGAAAGTGGTGAGCCAAAGGTGGATAGAGTTGGTAAGTTAATGGATCGAGAAGTGGAATGCAAATGGAAATGGACAAGAAGATGTTTAGTTGAAAGTGGGAAAGAGAAAAGAAAGGACTAATTAATCATCAAGGGAGTCAAAAGAGACAAGAAGAAAGGCAACATGCTTTCCAGAGGGTCAGAGACACCATGGACTGCTTGCTAGCCAATTCAAGGGCATATTGATGGTTCTCAGCCTTTTTCAATGGTGTACATCCTTAGAATATAGTTTTTGAGCCAAGTACCCCCTAAACAGTGCAAAGGGTTTCTGGATTGAAAAAAAAAACTTTGAAAAGTGTTGACTTATGTTATTATGATGTATCTATCATTTATTAATAACTGGAACTACCATCCATCCATCCATCCATCCATCCATCCATCCATCCATCCATCCATCCATCCATCCATCCATCCTCTTTAAATCAAGTAATGTAATGTAATACATTTCTAATGTAATTTCTTTTTATAGCTCAATGTCTGCAGTGGCATATCATTATGTTGCAATTAGTATATTATAGTAAAGGCGGTTGAGCAGCTGTAGTTAATTACTATAATGTCAAAAGTAGCTTGTAAAAATAAATGGGTACCTACCTGCGAGAGTGTTCATAGCTCATAGATAATGGAGTAGTCTCTTCTTCATCCTCCTCTTCTTCAGAAGCGCGTGTCGCAACTAGAGACGGAGATTCTGGAGCATCATCGTGAGACTTTTCTGTCAGGCTGCCTTCCTCTTCCTCCTCATCATCGCCCTCAGCTTCCTCGTCCTCCTCCTCCAGGCCCTGGAGAGCCAGCTTAGAGTTGGACAACCTGTGACCACTCGGCTGCTCCTCCTCAGTTGGGTCAGATCTGTATGCGTCAAAGGAGGAAGTTTCTGAAATGTGGTCAAACGTCTTCTTTTCTACAATCGCTCCAGATTTTATTGCATATTTGGTAACATTGTGGCATAAGAAAACAATGGTCCATAAGCATGTTCGTGTCTAACCTGGCAAGCCACACCCACTTTCTTAAGAGAAAGAAAGCGGGTGTTGAAAGACTCCCATTGACCACGGTTCGGCAAGGTTCAAAACGAACCCTGCAATCAAATTTGTTAATTTGCTTTGACCTATTTTTCCAATCGACGTCGTGCTTCGGCACCGAAACGAAGTCTGTCGACTTCATACATTTGAATCATCGCGCCTGAGAGGAAATGGTTGGTTTCCTTCAGCATTAAACTCAATATTAAATGACCAGATATGGTGCCACTTATATCCAAACTTTCTTGTTGAGTTCTTAACCCACATGGGAAGGCAGACTCAGAGGATTGAATCAAAGCAGGACTACACTGAGGTAATCCTGAAAAAGCAATTAATAATATGTAAAAATCGATATAATGTGCTCTAAAATAGTATCAAACGATACTGAAAATACAAATTGTAGCTATAGCAAGGCAGGCAGGCAGGTTTTCCCATGCGCATGCACTTAAAAGGGATCGGAAGGGATCAATGCAAAATGTAAGTAAATAGATACAGCAAGAAAGTGGTTAGCACGTCCGCCTCACAGTGTGGAGGCCCTTGGTTCAATTTCGCATCCAATCTTCCTGTGTGGAGGTTGCATGTTCTCCCCATGCCTGTGTGGGTGTTGTCTAGGTACCCCAGTTTTCACATTCTCCAAAACGTGCATGTTAGTTATATTGGACACTCCAAAGTGCCCTTAGGTGTGTCTGTGAGTGTGAATGGTTGTTTGTCTCTGTATACCCTGTGATTGGCTGGCAACCAATACCGCCTAGTGCCTGAAGACAGATGGGATAGGCTCCAGTATGCCGGTGACTCTCATGAGGATAAGTGATTAAGAAAATTGATTGATGGATGGATAAAAATAAATAAATACATAAATAATTGGAAAGGATCAATAGTAACTTACTAATACCAATATGATACAGATGTCAACATTCATATGGATTCTATCGATATTTGGCCCAATTTACACCAACCCAGCCCAGATTCATTGGCTTGTCAGGCCATAAGTCTGCCTCCCAGACTAGTTCGCGTCACCACACCCTCCTACTTGAAAGAGAAGGGCACTAATGTTATGTTGTCTGTTATTTTACCCACCGTTGGAAAAGACACATCAGGAATATGTCTTTTACTTTAGTTTTCAGTCGTGGAATAATAATTATAGTGTATGTGAATAAAAGAAAGACTATAGTTGATGAGTTTAGAATAATTTTGACCTGCCATCTGTACAATCTCCAGCCATAACCCCCAGATGCCCCCTCCATCAACCCCAGACCACATGATACATTCTCATGATACAATTTCCCACCGGACAGCAAAAATTACCCCTTTGTTTTTTGCCACAGAGTTGACATGTATCAAATTGGACAGGATTAGTTCTGGGGTGGCAAACGCAGGGTTGGGATTGGGTCATATGCTGAGGGTGGGTAAATATGGTGAGATGAACTCCTATTTTAATCTGCACTAAATATCACTACAATCAAATTGCCAGGCTGTTTAGCTGGAAAAAGCCCATGCTTGCGTTCAGGGAAAGAAGCGCAGCTTTGACATTGGAGGAGGAGGGGTGGGGGGGCTGCGTTTTGTCATATAGTCTAAACACGTCAGAGCTCTGTTTGGGTAAGTAGATGGGGGTATGGGTACAGAGGATGGATAGGGGGGTTGAGGACCACCGCCATTAGTGGATCTCTTGAAAAAATAGACAGATAGGTTTTGCTCTGAGCGTACCGGTGCCTTTTCAGCATCTGTAACACGCTAACTTGAGAGTGGCGGACATTGTTCTTTAAAAATAATAATTCTTCCATGACTTGTACCATTTGCATTACTGCAGTGAAGCTCAGTCGCAAGGGCAGTTAAACGCCATTATAGATAGTCATGCATGACCATGCGCCTGGAGCTTGACTTCATTCACTCAGAGGGGGGAATAAACACAGAACCGTCTGGTGCGCGGACAAAAAGCACAACACGGTCTGAATTACTGATATTAAAACGTCAGGCCGGCTTGGTGTGGATGAGATTCAGTATTGATGCCAGATGGCAGCCAAGCTAAACTACCATTCAGATTGCCAGAAAGTATGTTGACAAAAGGAAAGCGATGATGGTGAGATGGACTGTGAGACTGTAAAAACAGCAATATTTTTGTCCACGAGGGTGTGAATAGTTTTGACTTTCTAGATGACAACTTGTTTGAAAGAGTCTCTTCTCATTGGATGACAGAAATGACGGAAATCGCTGTAATGTGCATGACAGGCCAGTAGTTAGCATTTCACGTTGGGAAAAATTACGATGTCCTCAGTCTTTTGACTAGCCATTTTGTATGTGAATAAAGACTAATGAATGAATATGACTCCACTTGACACAACACCAAATGCACGTCGGCAAACATACACTTCAATGAAGAAGTGTTTTAGTACAAATATTGGTATGTGTACCATATTTTTTTTAACCATGATACTTATGCCTCATCGTTTTTAAACCAATTAAACAGTCTTTTAACCTGCTTTCAATTAATTATCATTTGTGTGAACCAGTCAAACTCGTTTGTAAACTTTGATGTTTGCTTCCAAGTAATAACTGGTCACCTCACAAACAGATGAAAAGGAAACATTATTTATCCTTCATCTGGGTACTACATTACCCTAAGTTTGAGTGCATTAAACACATGCAAAGAGAGTTGGAATGGGAAAAAAAACTCAAATAAAATGACACCGATTGAATGGAAAAAATATATTTTTCTTGACAAATCGCAAAAATCCTGGCATAACTTTTCTTATGATCAGGCACTATGCATTATTTGCATTCTGTGGTTTATGAAAAGGCCTTCATGAAATACAGAGCTTATTTCTACGCACAAATGATTTTAACTTGACCCAGCATGGTACCTTTACTAAAATGTTTGTGCCCCGCAATCATTGCGTACACTTCTCCTTAGTGCCATTAATCTTTGACGCACTAGAGAGCACTGTGTGCATATATACAACGAGTGGCTTGGCCAGAATGGTCAACACAAGCAAACTCGTCTTGATTTAAATGGAATCTTCATGGAACTTTGAATTCAAATGTATGTCTTCAAAATATCATCGTCAGATTTTATTGATACTTAGAGAAACACATCCAACCATCCATTTTCTTTAGCCGCTTCTCCTCACAAGTGTCGCTGGCTTGCTAGGAACTATTCTAGCCCTGTTGGGTTGGTAGGTGGGGGACCCCTGGATTGGTTGCAAGCCAATCGCAGGGGACGGAGAAAAAAAAGAACCTTTCACACCTCCACACAGGAAGGGTGGGGCAAACTGGAATTGAAACCGGGACATCTGAACTGTGAGGCAAATGCAGAAAGCAATCTGCCACCATGACGCCCTGGTAAAGATCAATGGTTTTCAAATTAGAGCACGTGTTATCCTTGGAGCTAAGTGAAGCCACTTCAAGAAGTTTGTGAAATTTTATCAGGATCTCTACATGTATCAATAAAACAAATTTTATGCTTGTTGATGCCGTTGTAGAAACAGTGCACCTTTCTTCTCAAATTAAGAGTCAATGAATTGGAAGAGTAAGCAACTTATTGCAAAATTTAACTGTGAGGCAGATGTGCTTAGCAGAAATAAATTAAACATAAATAATTATCAATAATAAAAATGTTAGTTTTCATTGTGTAAAACCCTGCTGCATTTTATTGATATTGTTCTCACGACCCAGCGCAATAAACTACAACTTGTCAAACAATAATATAAATTGCATGATGTCATCTTTCGGCGGTTGGTGAATGCACAAGAATGAATTGACGGTTACAGGTCCGCCTGAGGAAAACGTTGTTTGTTTGGCAAAAGCCTTTCTGCGTGATTATGTTTGTTTTTACTTACCTCTTATCCGTGGAGCTGGAGGCCTGGTTCATCTCACTGTTGGAGATGAAGTTTCGGATTTCTGAGAAGTACGAGTCCTCCTTCTCATCTAAAAGTGCATGATTGTCAGGCTCGGAGTTTGGCGAGGAGATGGTGGTTCCTAAGTTGGAAAGCATCCCAGACTGTTGGCTCACTGGGGGGGGAAAGTGTGCAGACATACACATTGGCGCACATTAACACATGCGCAAACATTTGTAATGTATGGCCGGACACAGGTAGACAAGTGTCGGGAGAATACTTGAATAAAAAATATTATGAGAGGTCATTTTAATGACAATAATAAAATGACACGTAATGCCCATTTCTTGAGGGTTTATACCCTCATTTTAAAATGTTGACCAAACAGTGCGGGGCAGATGCTTGAATTAAACCCATTCAAAGGCTTATTCACTTTATACCGTAGATGTCGTGAATAACTTCCATGCTGGCCATTGAGAGGCTGTTTTTGGCAAAGCATATGGAGAAATAAGTGCGAAATCTTGAATGAAGTGGTTTTCCCATTTCGCGTGTTCTGCTTGTTTGCTTTCACTAAACATTTTATTAAGACCAGATTTCATATTTTCCAAATGGCTAATGTGTACCGTTCATCAGACAGCCCATTAAGGAGGCAAGGTAAATAACTTGAGTGGAGTCTCTATTAAATGGAAGCCATACCAGGAATGTTCTCGTGCTCATGCTTCTTGAGATGGCGGTCGAGGTTGGTTTGCTGACCGAAGCAGCGGTTGCACAGGTGACACTTGAAGGGTTTCTCCTTGTTGTGGATGTTGCGAACGTGGCGTTGCAAGTTGGACGAGATGCTGAATGAGCGGTCACAGTACTTACACCTGCCAAGACACACGGGACAACTTGCCTGAGCACCTCTAGCATTTTTCATCATACTATACAGCATCTCTCTACAAGTAGCACTCTATAATTTTGTAATAAATTGCAAATAATAAATTGAATCTAAAAAAAAGAGTTTTTGAAACATGTTTCGCGACTAAATCAATCGACATTGTGCTACTCCTGGTGTGTGCGCTATGATACATACACATAGAGGATGTACATGGAGATGGGGGTAAGCTATCAACAGTAACATTAGTTGCTCTTTCTCGAGGATAAAGTCAATTATCTGACTTGTGTTATATTTTCTGTCGATATGTGTTGCCCCACAAATTGTGTTCAAATTTCCTATACTTCAAGCAGTTGTTCTAAGCAATTTTGAATGATGCAGGTTTTTTTTTTTTTTTTTTTTTTTTTTTTTTTTAGCTAAGTTCACCTTTATTAGTGTGAAGCAGTTTTGGTTGGGTGAAGGGACCTAAAAAGAAAGTCGTATGCCTTACTGTATGTGTGTGATTTGTTACATTTTTGAACATTTGTTTTGGTATTTTTAGGCATATTTTAGTTCGCAACTCTAGACGATAGGATGTGTAACATCATCTGTTTAATTTCTTGCTCATCTGTCAAAAAGTTGTGTTGACAATGTGCATTTATGTAAAACGTAACAAAATAAAGGCATATGTTTTGAAAAGAGACACTATATCATAAATTATTAATAGCTTGCTTTCCAATTAAATTGCTCATTATTTGAAAAGAAAGCTGTACTGGTGCTGTCATGGCATTAAAAACTATTAAATTACACTATATTTGTTTATACTACCTTGCAGCAAACTCGTTAAAATCTCAATTATATCCTGAAGCACCTATATGTACCGATTTGGGTACAAATACCCCCATTTGAGCCCCACTGGCTTATAGGGTGAAATACTGTCACGCCATTGGTATTGTTTTGTATTCTTTGTTAGTATTCAGCTAAACAGAATTTTTGAGGGCAAAGCTATTAGGATTGTTTTAAACACAACATGTCTCTCTTAAATAATGCATAAGACGATGCAAATCCTTTCGTGAGAGACAAAGAAAAGGCAATGCCAGACTGAGCCACTCATTTCAATTCCCCACAAAAGAAAATATAAATGATAACCGCTAAACTCCAAATACCTGTAGGGCTGTTCGCCTGTGTGCGTTCGCAAGTGTCTGGTGAGGTTTGCCGAGCGGGGAAAGATTTTCCCACAGTACCTTCATGAGAAAATGAACAGAAAAGCAGGAAGGGGAAAGCACAGCAGTAAAATATTTTACCATCCTTTGAAAAAAAAAGTGTCATAAGGGACAACTTATGTAGCACTGACCTGCAGGCGTAGCGTTCCTTGCCCTTACGGAGGATGGCATCCGAGAGCGAGGGAGGAGGGGAGCGGAAGTTGAAGAGTGGGTGAGCCGAATGCTGAAGCGAATTGGGCGGCATGTCCAGTTTTAGCGCACCAAAGCTTTCCAGTTTTTCTGTCATATTCTCCATGGCAGACATCTAGAGGGATGAGGAGGTTTTGGATAGTTAGAGAGATGAATATACCCACTTGCTTGTGGCTGCCTGCCTGTGTGTGTGTGTTGAAGTTGCACTGAATCAAAACAAAGACAGATGGCGAATATATATATAGAATGAGGCAAATAGGAAGTGGAAAATGCGTTGCTTATTTCACCATTTGCACTACTGGAAAGTATAACCCCACAAAACTACCCTCTCCTACCCTTCTAGCCTTTTCTTTGTTGTTCTCTGTTGTCATGTCTCCAGTCAGACCAGCAAGTTGGCCGAGCGAGCCATATGAGAG
The DNA here is from genome assembly GCF_059441005.1 of Hippichthys cyanospilos. NCBI lineage: Eukaryota > Metazoa > Chordata > Actinopteri > Syngnathiformes > Syngnathidae > Hippichthys > Hippichthys cyanospilos. Next base: position 15,386,491 of record NC_142370.1, read on the forward strand.
TTACGCATGGTGCTGCACAATATCGTTTGAGATAACCCCAACCGATAGCCGCAGCCCTGCCTCCAAAATCTTTTTAGTGACTACGGGATGGGAGAGACACAGGGACAGACGCTTCGTCTCGTGTTTACTCATGGTCTAAGAACAAGTAAAAGGGTGGGTGGGTGGGGGGGACTTATATTGTCATAAGACTGAATTAGAGGTGGCATTGTTTTGCGACCATTGAGAAGATTATATGATGAAATACTTACACGCAATAAGATGACTCAGATTTGGCTTAGTCCTGAGAAAACCTCTCAATTTGGAACACACATTGGTATATTACAGGACTACATACAAGAGCTACAAAGAATGTTTACGTTTAGAGTAATGCAAGCTTTTATCACATGTGGAGACGTCTTGTTGACAAGTCACTCCAAATTGCCCTTAGATGTGAATTGTTGCTCGTCTTTGTGTGCCTTGCGATTGGCTGGCAACCACTTCTACTGCCCAAATATGGATAAGCATCTCTGAGAAAATGGCTGGATGGATGATCTATACCACTGGTTGGTGGTGTTACAAAAAATGAGGTAAGGTCAATTTTCTATTTAGTTAACATGTTAGATATTTTATATTTCAGTTGTGATACAGTACTTCTCATAGAACTAAGAACTATCAAGTCCATTTGTCCACATTTGCTCCAGATGTGTGTATTGCAAAGTCAGAGTTGATAGAAGACACAGATTTCCAGGTCAAATTTTAAGCAGTTTCCTAACCAGAGCCCCTCATTCTCCTGGACACAAACACAGGATGTCCTTGATGGACACGCTGCTATTATCTAGCCAGGCAGTCCACAAAGAAAAAAAGAACAACTCGGAGGGGGTTTAGGTATGAGCTGGCTTGTGGGCTCCCACTACATGAAACAATGCCACGGCTAAGATTAGTGAGGATACCATTCAAATGCTTACTATTCATGTATTTTTTTTATTATTATTAATACTATCAGGCTTTGCGATCAAGATTAGTGGAGGCAGCGAGGGTCTGGGGACAGTTGAACAATGTGAGTGATTATCAAAGCGACTGCAATAACAGGCTGCGTCTTCTGAAAAAGGTAGAAGTGACGAGGTACACAGGCGCCATTCAATAAACAAAGGAAGAAGTCATACAGCCCTTGAGAACATAACATCAACAATGTGGAATGAGGGTGCGTGGAGCCCTATCACTTCAGGTTGGGGCAGTGTGGGAGGGAGAAGAGACGGATGTTCACATCAAGCACACTTTGGACAATACTAACAATACTTGATCGCATCTGGGAATGATCCGCAATACCGCATAGGTGATTTTCTTAACTTATGTAACAGAGTAACCCCTGTAACATTTAGCATGCTTATTCTGGCACAAGCACGTAGTGTTAATATGGAGCTACCTGCGGATGAAAGAGCTGCGGTGAAGGCCTGAGGAACTTCTCCTTTAGAGCGCCGACAGGGTCGAGTAGCTTCCTTTTCTCCACCCTGCTGGACCAACATCAAGGCAGAGGGTTACGTACCAAAGTCAAGGGTCATTCTGCATTTAATTACATTTAATCCTAGGCAAACATTTATTCAATTACTTCAACAATGTTTGACATTGCACAAGTCTAACGGGCCAACATGCCCGTTATGCAAGATAGGCAAATGCTAATGGCGCTGTATTTTGTAGGAAAATTCACCTTAGATAGAATTATTTTCCAACAAATTATTACATTTACATCTTAATTTCAAGTCAAATGGAAAAGGGAGGAAATCAAAATCAATACAAACAATTAAACAAGGTAAACGTTGCTTTGAATTAATGTCTGAGTGTATCAACGCCTTTGTTGTTACTTTGGCATGCAGGCACAAAGGAAGCTTAAAAATGTTTTGTTTACAAAAATATTCTAATTCTAATGGATTTGTGATTCGGTGGTTAAAGTCAAGGGCAATTGTTGATTTGGGGGTGTGAATCCGCCTTAGTGAATAGACTACTGAATGATAAACTAAACGATGATACAAATTGGCAGCCTCATTTGTTGTGGAGAAAGGAAAAACTTGAGTAAATCGAAGGCTGCCATAGCATAAAAAATATGTGTATTATATTTCTGTTTTGACATACTTGTATTTACAACGACAAAATTAATCCTGTTTGTATTTTTATAGATTTTGGTGAAAGTTTTTCATCTGATTCAAATGCAAATGCATGCCATTTCCAGTGGCCAATGTAGGGAACGAAATGATGATAAATTGTCAAACTACTCAGACCAAAAGTAAAAGTTGCTTGATTATTGGCTAAAATATAGGTTAAATTGGTCATTGAATGATTGTATTTCAAGTGGGGTTGTTGTGAATATTTTCAGTAAGTTGACCTGTGAGCAGAGACCAGTTAAGGGATTTACAATGCCTGATACAATTTGGTGGTTATTCATTGGACGAAAAAGTCAAAGGCATCACACAACTAACACTTTGCGGTCTAATTGGGGCAGAAATACCTGTATATTGGGTCCATGAAGAAGGCGGAAGGTTTGGCGTAGTGCAGAGGAGGTGGTTGATGTGGCTGTGGCTGCTGGTGCGGCGCAATCGGGGATTGGTGCAGTGACTGGGCGTGAGGAAGTGGAAAACTGGGGGTTTCATCCTTGATGGGTACTCCTTTGCCAGTTCCATACATATGGTTCTTTGTATTCTGCACTTCGGTCGCCAAACCATTGTGACCTCCTCGGCTTCTGTTGTTAATACTGAGGTCTAATGGTTGTTCCTCCCCGCTTGATATGACTGAAGAGCCCCTGCTACACCCAGTGTTGGTGTTTGGGATTGAGGGGTTAGGAGGAGGTGGAGGGGACAACTTAGTCTCCTTAGGTTTGGTACTGAGATCAAATGGTGATTCTACAGTGGGGACAGGCGCACCAAATGCACCAGAAACCATCTTATGGAGCTGCTCACGAGGCGACTTGGGCTCTCCCTTAAAGAACAGGCCAGAGGTGAGGGCACCTCGTTCAGTGCTAAAGGGGTACAGGGAATTGTGGAAATTGGGAAGGAACTGGAAGGGAAACATGGAGTGGTAGGGCAATGGGCCCATCTTCTTCTCTTGATGGAGACCTATCAACCCTGGACCAAAGTATTTCTCAGCAATTGAAGCAATAGCTTTGATGGAATCGGTGGTAGCTGCATTAGGATTCGTGGTGGTGGGTATGAGTGCTTGCTCCTCAGGCGGAGGAAAGAAAGAATGCTGTGCTGACACCGAAGACAAAAAGGGACGGTCAACGGAGAGGTTCCCTGAATTAATAACCGTGGGAATAGCTGCGCTGTTAGCGTCCTCTAACGGGTGACCGTCTTGGCTTGATAAGACTGCAGGCGGCTTTCTTCTTTTGCCGTTGTGCTCACGTTCACTATCTCCATCACTCTCTAGGTCAGAACCGTCACCCGAGGCTGTGCCAGTTGTGGTGTCCAAATCTGTCCCGCTTGTGGTGTTAACATCTTCCAGGTCACTGCCATCTGAAATTTCTGCCATCTTGGATTTAGTCTTGGTTTCTCCACCAGAGGACAAATCCAGTTTACTCTCGCCATCTTTGTCCTCAGCCAGACTCAAACCATTGCTTCCATGACTATTTGTTGAGCTAACTAAAGACAACGGAGGGCCATCTAGAGGACTCTGAGGCAGCTTGACTTCTTGAGTGCTGTTGCTAAGGGGTGCCTTCATCATTGGAGTAGCCGGCAATAGGGGCGGTCGTGGATACAATGATGGCGGAAAGATGCCTGGGAAACCATGTGGGAGGGACGGAAAACCATGAGGTCCTGGCGAGAAGGGCAAGCCAGAATGAGGGTGGGGTCTGGATGGAAAGTAGTCAGTGAAGCCTAAAGCAGACTGGTTCAAACCAGCAAGGTGAGGATGTTGAGACTTGGCCTTGGCCATAATAGGACTGGAGCTCATGGGGATACTGTGATTGAACATCCCTGTTGGAGAGCCGTAATGGTTCTTGCCCTCGCAAAAGCGGCGGTGCTTGTTTAAGGAGGAGGTAGTGCTGAACAACTGGCCGCAGTCCTTACACTTGATCTGGGTGCGGCAGTCGGCGTGCATACGCTTGTGGCGGCACAGGTTGGAGAACTGCGTGTAGGATTTGTGGCACACCTCACCTGCGGGTACGAGGAGACGCAGCCCATCAGGGCCTGGTTAAACCCTTTTTAACACTGTCTCTAACTGTGTAAACCAAATTAACCACGACATACACGAGCAATGCATGTGAATCGAAGGGGGGGGGGGGGGGTAACGCAAAGACTTGCTGCCAAGGGGTATAGAACAACACATTAACTCTGCCACTGGGAAGTTTTGACCATTGTAATAGTTTTTTTTTTCTTTTCAAACACTAGAGAGCAGTGCTTCTCAAATTTTCTCGATGATGTACTTCTGTGAAGGATTTTTTTTTAGCTCCCTAATGTAGCACCTAAAGTGCCCCCTGACACTGCAAAACATTTTTAGACCAAAAAAATAAAGTTGGGTGTCTGATTAATGAAACTTTGTAACTGTATTTGTAATTGTATCTCTAAGTGTATTTAATTCAAATGGAAAGTTTAACCTCATCTGTTTAATTTGTGGCTCATAACGGGAAAATTGCCTCACTAATGAGTAATGGCAATGCAATATAGAAAACAAAATAAAGGAATACCTCTTTTTACCAAGGAGTCACTATAAAAGCCATTATTTGTTTCATGTTCCAAACAAATTGATCTCATTTTGAAAATGTACTGTTGTTGAATATATGTTAAAAGGTAATTGAAATTAGGCCTCCTCCTGAGACCTAGCCCATTCATTTGTGTCCACTTCAGTAGACGTTTTTTTTTATTTTTATTTTTTTATATATCTTTTGATCCATATGAACAAACTTTAAAAGGCCAAGTGAGTCGAGGACATCCTGGCCTTTCTGTAGAGCCTCAGGAGGATATGACTTCATATATTCCCTTAAGCAAAATACCAATTGACTTTTTTTTTTTTTTTACTTAAATATGAGATTGAAAGTAAGACGCCTGACTCCCTAAAACCCAGAGTCTCGCCATGCGGCTGTCATGCCCTTATTACGACTTAGTCCTAGCACATTGTTTTGTCTGCTCTGCGAACACGTGCATGAGTTTAGGCTGCATTGATTTGTATGGGTGCGATCCTCAGTTAGTGATGTAACAACGTGAGGACTCAGTCGTCTTCTCAGATCAGGAAGGGCTGGTGCTGAGAGAGCAGCAATAAGCAGGAATGCTCAGAGATGGGAGGAAAACACCACTTTGGGTGAGTTGCTGAGGAACTGGCATTTGAACATGGCCAAAAGCACCAAAGAAGTTGATTTTAATTCACCTGCAGCACCCTGTTAAAATCTCACACACACTTCTAATCGCCTAAACCCCATTTGAGAACAATGGTTGGAGTCATGTAAATAAAAACTTTGGACTCAAAAATTTGAGTCAGAAAACTCATAAAGGATTACAAACAAATGTAAATGAAATATTGACAAAAGCACAAGGTGGCATTGAAAAAAAAAACTTTTAGGACATCAAACTCGAACCACCCAGGACTCTGACTTACAGATAAAAGGTTTGACACTGCTGTGGATGTGCTTATGCTGTTTGAGGCCTGACGAGGTGGCAAAGGTCTTGCCACATTCGGGACAAGTGTGAGCTCGTGCCCCCACGTGTTGGGAGCGGATGTGACGCTGTAGATTGCTGGGATCTGTGAACACCTGTCAGGTACAAATTTGATAGAGATACAATGCTCAGTCTGTAAGTGATGCACAGCTTTGACATCATTTCATTCAACTTTATTGTAACAGAGCTTATTGTAGAGCTCTTTGGAGCAGAATTTTTGATCAGGTAAAGGCTGTGTGTCCATTCCGCCACTTACGTGCCGAGTATGCTGTACCTTATCACAATTTTCACACTCAAAGCGCTTGCCGCTGTCATGTGACATCTGGTGGCGAATGAGGTTGGACTTCCAGTTGAAAGCTTTGGGACACTGGTCGCACTTGTACTCCCGCTCTTCTGTGTGGACAATCATGTGCTGGCCCAGACTTGATGTGGACAGAACAAGAACATTGAGCCAAACTGCACATTTTCAGTACTTTATGCACACTTGCACTTTGGTTCACCTGTACTCATTTGGGAAGATCTTTTCACAGTCTTTACACTCGTGGACGGGCTCATCGCTGTCTTCCCGCTCCTGTTTGAAGTCTTCTCTGAGGGTGTCAAAAATGGTGCCCGCACTGGAACAGGTATATTTCTGGTGTCGCCGCAACTCGAGTGTCGATGAGAACAGTTCGTCACAGTCTTCACAGCGGTACATCTGCTCATCTGCACGCAACAAACACAAAACGAGGCTGCTAAGTGACTGTGATGGCAGAACACTAAATTTACTTAGCCATTTTCAGCTGTAAAAAGTGAAGATTTTGATTGATGACTAAATTATTCTTCATGTACAAACATTAGTGGGAATGGACGTGTACCGAGTATATGTATCAAGCTGATACCTGGCCTGATCTCAACAAATAAGCACTTGGATGACAGCCCATACATGCATTGGCCACTATTAAAATCACAACAAAAACAATTACAAAAAAAAAAAAATGTTTGGGTGACCACAAATCATCTGCTTTCTGAGGACCTGAGTACATGGTCATTTTCAGTAAAACAGCAAGTGGCAAAATATGAAGTTTTCACTGCTTAAAATGGCAAAACACAGTTAGTATCCTTTTAACAATTAAATACATGTTAAATCTTTCTTCAGATGTCTTTGTTGTGGTTTTCTAAATTCACGTTAATTCTGAATTACAGTACAGGATTACAATGTGCTTATCTGTTTTTTATTCAGTTGTATCCTTGGCTAAAATTATATGCAGTACATGATTAAGCTCATATACCTCTAACTGAGACAGGATGACATCATAAACTGTAACTGTGGTCCTATACTGTATCTATGAATCAATAATGATGTATAAATCATTTGTATCAGTTAATCAAACTACATATTCATTGGCATCAATTGCCTCTATTTAGGTTTGCTATAGCTAAATTGACTCTCATTTAAGTGGTAAAACCAACAACCGCACCATTGGCAATTGCGTAAAATGGAAATCAATTACCTCTAACGCATAGCCTTCATTACCACCATTAATTGCTTGTTAGGGAAAAGTTGCCGGTACTGCATGTGTAGATAGGAAACAATAGCGGCCAGTCTGCCCTTTCATTGTTGATAACCTTACACTACTTCCCACCAAGGAGGTCAAACACATAAAAACTCAGGGCAGTCCTTTCAATAGCGAGTTCCTGAGTCTGGGTCCAAGTGCAACAACTCACTAGGGGAAAGCCCTGTGGAGACGTTTTGTGCATGTAAGATTTCCCAAAAAGAATATTGGCTGTAAACCTCCAGGAACAGAGCTCAAGCAAGGCCATGGTGGCGCCAAAAAAATAAAAAATAAATAACACCCACCTGCATTCCCACAACATACGCATCCACCACATCGATGGCATTATTGGCATTGACTTAGCCTACAAAGCAAGGCTCATCTCATATTTTGCTGTGACTACACTATCCAGCTTGCTGGGCACATTAAAAGAGCATTAGCGTAGCAACGTGCGTGTTTCTATATCCTTGATGAAGAGGATAAACGACCTGCTGTTCAATGGGCATTACGCTGTGCTAAATAGACTAAATAACAGACTTTCACAGTGGTGTGCACACGTTTCATTTGGTGGCACTTGGATGCAACTTAACCAAAAAAGTGACGATCAATTTGAAATGCTCCCCTTGAAGTTATTTAATGCTATTTCAAAAAAAAAAAGCCTTTAGTGGGTTTTCGAGTGCAAAAAGTGTTTTTCCCTGCTCATCTCAGTGGAGCTGGGGGGTAGGCTAACGACTGACGGAAATGATTGGAACGACCATTATGTGCAATTTAGCGGCTAATCTGGGACCACGGGTGACGTCTCAAGGGACCCCTCAAGTTCTTTACCCTAAATTCCTGCTTCTAAAAATCCGATGAAGTAAGCACATATAAAACTAAAAAACACAAAAATCAGAGCGCTGCACTTTTCATTTTCTGGACCACACATTTTTTAAAGTATCGTTCGCAAACAAAATATTTTGTTTGTATTAGCGTTTTTTTTTTTTTTGCATTTGCTTAATCCTCTTAATTAAAATGCGCGGAGACACAAGTACAGGCAGTCAGGTGTTGCGGATGCATGCTGAGATGGACTACTGAACACATCATTTACACTCAGTCACTGCTTGTGCATATAGTAATATTTGAGTTTTTCGTTGATGTTTTCGTTATTTAATTGATCTTCAAATTAACAAACCCGAATAGGTTATAGGATTGGATTTCGTAATAATGCGATGCAAAAGAGCTGCAGCAATTCACCAAAATGTTATAGCTAAACTATTTGTTAAAAAAAAAGATCTGTTCCAATTGAAGGTAGCTAATTTTGCCAGCACTCGCATTTAAGATGGGTCTCTTCATTATTTTTTATAGATGTAATTAATTTAAAAACGGTTTTGTTAGAACACGTGCCTCATCATTTCCAGTGATGAATTTGAATTCTGTGAATGTTTCATGTTTGAGATAACAATGAGGAAATCCTTTATATTATTTATATCTGATGGCTTTCGAGAGATAAAACAAATGATTAATACTATTAGCAGGACCTTCAAAATTAGGGGTTTATTACCATTGAGTTTTTAAAATACATTTGCAATTGTATTTATTTATTTTTTGAATAAACACACGTGGGACAGGAGGGACTGTCTCTTTCGCCGCCCAAATGAGTGCAGTGGTGGGTAATGAGCGCCAAAGTAGAACAGGGGCAGTAAGGAGTTTTGTTTAAAATGTGCGCTAATGAGGCGCATTTGTCTTCTTACCTTGTAAATTGGGTGCCATGGATCCCTCCGGGAAAATGCCGTCCTTCATATAAACTAAAAGCTCCTCCCCTGCATCTATGTCCCGGACCGTTTTGTAATAAATCTATGGAGGGAAACAAAGCAAAAATGTATATTTTTTTACAATGAAAATGATGAAAAGACTTCATATATTTACTGTATTCCTAAACAAATAGCTTTTTCTTTTCTTTTTTTTTAATTCGGTGGCCTAGCGATTATTAGAAGGTGGAATCAAAACTGTTTTTACTAAACTCTAAACAAAAGCTGTATCCACATTTAACAGCACACACTGATGTATTTTTCACATTTTTCAAACAGTTTAAAAAGACAACAAAGCAATCGAACAAACTGTATTTACACGTCTATACAATAGTTCTAAATTGCAGTCGCAACAAAAATATACGTTTGTAAATTTATTTTTAATCAATAACATATTTTAGGGCACTTTGAATGCAATTTAATTAAAATACAGGGAACAACCTGACTTTCACTTTTAAAACGCATTAAGACACATTTTCTAAGGCAGAAAATAGTAAGCAAGAAAACATTGCAAATTAAACCACCAACGTTTGTAGCATTTTAATCATGCATAAGCACATCCATATATGACTGGATTTTTGTTTCTTAAAGAATAATCTCTGCGCGAACTCGACAAAGCTTGCCATGTGATCTCTGGCCACATGGGGGCTCTCTATACCAAATGAAGGCCGTATCACCATCAGCCCAGTTCCCTTTTCAAACTTGCACACTTGCTCACGCACGCGCGCGCGCACAGGCACACACTTTCACAAGCATAAAACGAACTTCTAATAGTTGTATGAGAAACTTGTTAAGACTTATTATTATTATTATTATTATTATTATTATTATTATTATTATTATTATTATTGATTGATTGATTGAGCGGGAGCGGGAGCTTGGCTGCGCCTGAAACCTGACCTTTCTTTTCTCCGTGACGCGGAACAGTTGAGAAAGTTGCGCGGCGGTCCGGAGAGCCTCCAACTGCGCGAGCACGTCGATCCCGGTGGAGTTGGCCACGCAGCCCATATTCGCTCCCAGTCCCGACCGTGAACTGAGCCGATGGGGCAGACAAAGCCGGCTGAGCGTCACAGGTAGCGGGAAGGCCTGACAAGTTGGAAAAGTTCGCCTCTTCCAAACCGAGCTGCTGCTGCTCGGACTTTTCTCTACTCTAAAGTAACCGAGTGTCCTTAAAGAAGATGCTGATGAAGATGAGTCGCTCTCTCTCTTCTTGGTGGTTCCTCCTCACCGCCCCTGGTGCTTGCTCTCTCTCGCTCGCTCCCTCGCTCGCTCTCTCCCGCTTTCTCCCTCGCAGCCATTCTCTTTCTGCGTCGCTCTCTCTCGCTTTCTCTGTGCTCCCCCCGCCGGCCACTCCTCCTCGTCTTATCAGCAATCAAAAGCACGGAGGAGCACTGCCCGTACGTCCGAAACCCCCCACCCATCCCTCGCCAAGACGCATCTAATATTGATGTGCATAATGGATAAAAGCAAAACTCCAGTGACCCGCACGCGCAGTCCACACACACAATGCCGCTCGCAGGACATGTGATTGACATGATTCGATTTGCACGTTTCGTCGTTTGCATGTTTCATCTTAAAATATTTGATAATAATAATAATAATAATAATAATAATAATAATAATAATAATAATAATGTTATATTAAAGATGTTGCATCATTTTTAAGGGATTCAATCGTTGTAGAATGAGTTTAGTTTGTCAGCTGTCGTCACAAAATGAATCACAGGTAAAAGAGAAACGAAACATTTTTTTTAAATGTTGAGTTAATAAGAAATTTTAAAAAATGTATTTTGAAGTCAGAGTATCGTTCAATGTCTGAAACCAATGAGAAAACATAGATTGGGGATATCATCAATCACAATATCAAATATCATCAGGTCATGTGTTCATATTTTTTGAAAAAGTATTTTTATAAAGAATTTTACTGGAGCAAAACAGGAGCATTTTTTGTCAAATCCTATTTGCGTGTCTCCGCGTGCGTGTGTGAGTAACAAGTGTATATGTTTTCTGTTGTTTGGTGTGGGGCCCACACACTCATATCTATCCTCTGTCAAGTGTCCAGAGAAAAAGACGTTTCATCAATCAATGCCTGCTGCAGGGCCCACAGCAAACCACACTGTGGACCTATAGACACGCATACACAGACTTGTGTGTGTGTGTGTGTGTGTGTGTGTGTGTGTGTCTGTGTGTATCTATTGATGAATCTATCCAGAGACTGAAAGACTGATCAAACAGTGCTCACAATGCTTTCCAATGCAAAAGAGGAAAAGGCGAGCAGAAAGTGGACAGGTCTATCATTAAATAAATCCACATTAGGTCCCAAACATTACACGGCTCAGCTTGTTTTTTTTTTGTTTTTTTTTTGCTTTCACCCATACAACTTTGCCTCAGAACTACAGTTTGGATAGAGAGCAATGGGATGCTATCATTTAAGATATTTGATTATTACATCGGAGCAGACAATTCACAAGTGCAAAACACAAGTGAGGCAAACAAAAACATGTAAAAACATTTTTCCAAATTTATTTAAAATTGCTAAAAAAATGTTTTATGTTGTTTTTATACTCAGGCTGCTACGGGAAAGTAACGAACCAACAGAGCAGAGCCTTTTGTTATTTTCCTTTCAAGGCCTACATTTGAATTTGCAGCGTGGACACATTTCTTTAAACACATGCATTGTGCATGTACATACTGTAGGTAAAGACCGGTGAAGGGAAATCACTGCTGCTGACAAAAAAAAAAAAAAAAAAGAACTGAGTGGCCTCATATGTAAATAAATGATGTTGTTTGGTCACAAATGGAGGAGCATTGACCCACTACATAATAATAGCCCCCCCTCCATTAGCTGTCAGCTTATCATGGTGGAGGGGTTTGCATGTCCCAGGGATCCTATGAACTAAATTGTCAAGGGCTTTGTGCCCCTGGTAGGGTCACCCATGAGAAACAGGCCCTAGGTGAGATTCCAGACTAAGCCTGGCTCACAGACCCCTTATGATGAAAAAGATCATTGGATTCCGTTTTTCCTTACCCGGAAGCGGGTCACCGGGGCCGCCCTCTGGAGCAAGGCCTGCAGGTGGGGCTCGTTGGCAAGCGCCTGGTGACTGGGCCTGCACCCATGGCGCCCGGCCGTGCAAATCAAAAAGAGATGACGTGGGTCCCCCCTCGCATGGGCTCACCACCTGTGGTGGGTGCCAAAGGGGTCGGGTGCATAGAGAGTGGGTGGCAGCCAGGAGCGGGGACCTGGTGTGTGAGGCCAAGAAGTTCAGACTGGATGCAGTGGGACGGTCCTCCACACACAGCTCTAGCTCTGGTACCAGTTCTCTCGAGAGTGGCTGGACTCTGTTCCACTCGAGTTGCCCGCGGCGAGAGGTGCAGAGCAGGTGTGGGCACACTTATTGTCCCTCGACTTGACGCCTGTACATTGGGGTTCACTACGGTGGACGAGAGGGTAGCCTCCCACAGCACTTGAATAAACTTTCTTCTGTCTATAGTTTAAAATCAATTTAAGTAGGTGAAAGATTATGCCGAAACATGTCAGGTAAAACCTCTTAGAAATTTTAAGATTTTAAAGTTTTTATTTTTAAGTCTCGTCACTGTCTGATAAAGACGAAAACAACAGTTGAGCCTCCCACAGCTTTCAGATGGGGGGGAAGGGTCCTGACTGTTGCTTATGCCTACACATTAAACAACAGCTCAGCGTACCCACCCTTTTTGGAGTCCTTGGGTAGCGCACTCTTTGGGGACTGCCTCGTTCTGCTGGGGGGATTTTATTCCTCACGTGGACAATGACAGTGAGACCTGGAGGGGCGTGATTGGGAGGAAAAGTCCCCCAGATCTGAACCCGTGCGATGCTTTGTTATTGGACTTCTGTGCTCATCATGGATTTTCCATAATGAATACCAAGTTCAAGCATAAGGGTGTACGTATGTGCACTTGGCATCAGGACACGCTACACCACTGTTAGATGATCGACTTTGTAGTCGTATCATCAGATTTGCGGCCGCATGTTTTGGACACTCGGGTGGAGAGAGGGGCAGAGCTGTCAACTGAATACCACCTGGTGGTGTGTTTACTCCCGATGGTTGGGGAAGATGCCGGTCAGACCTGGCAGAGCCAAATGTATCCTATAGGGTCCGCTGAGAATGTCTGGCAGAGTCCCCTGTTAAAATCCTGTTGGGGTCTCAGGATTTCATCTCTGCTATTTGTAGAAGATGTAGTGCTGTTGGCGTCCTCAGGCGGTGACCTTAAAGTCTCACAGAAGTGTTAGCAACTGCACAATTCTCCCGAGTTTCCAAGTAAAGACAAAAACAGTGGAGTTGAAAGCGACCAGTAAAATGATGATAGGGTACATATAGCACCTGAGGAAGTGGATCAAATCTTGGTGATGTCAAATGCTATCCCAACCAACCCAATTGACCGACCTCTTCTTTTGGAAAGACTGGCCGACGGGGATAAGTTGAAAACAAAAATGAAAATATGACATACATACAAGAAGCAGGGCAGAAAGAATACTCAAACCCAGTGACCTGGTTGGAGATGATGGATGACAGAACAACTAAAAAGGCGAAAACCCCTTACAGAAATGCCCTTCGATTGGCTGGCAACCAGTTCAGGATGTCCCCAGGCGACTGCCTGAACAGCTGGGATTGGCACCAGCAAGCCAGCGACCTAGTGAGGTCAGTGCAGCTACAAGCAGCAATAGAAAATGGATGGATGGCACTTACAGAGAAGCAGTGAGTGTTTAAATAACTAATGACTGTCTTAATAACACTTGCCTATACTTTAGCAAGCTGCATGAACATGTCAAAAAGTTTTGGCTTTGTAACTGTGATGTGCGACTTGTTGCTCTGAAGAATGAAGCACGTGGTTTATGACATGGCTCAAGCAGAGTTGAAGGCCTATCATGTTCTGGATTAGGGTGGTGATGGATTGATGACAACTCCTAAAGCCTCCATCTACTAACCTCCACAGTAGCATCGTAGGAACACCAAGACAGAAACATTCGAGACTTTAATGCCCTGGAGGCCATGGTTTGTTAGAAAGTTACTGTAAGCAACGCATTGCTCAGTTAAAGATGCTCCTGGCAGAGTAGTTGCCAAGAACATGTGGCTACAGTTCATCGCTGCTGACCCTGCGGGCACTGGCGAGATTGCTCAAGGAATCTACAACAGATGGGTAGACGGCAAAGATGAAGATGAAGATATTCATGTGGCCAAAACCGGAGAACAATTAAAACAAAGTCACATCATGGAATGCATGGCATAAACTCCATAAAAGCAAGTCACATCACGGACGAGATATGTCTACGTCTTGCGGCGGGTCACAGCTGAAGTGAATGGCCCCTGATACTGGCCTCAAGGCATCCGTCAGGCAGTGGTATCAACTGGTCAATTACAACAAGAAGCAGAAAACATCTCAAGTTGATAGCTACCCTTTAAGGTGAAGCACTGCTGCAGCAAAGAGCAGCGTACCGAAAGATGCAGCAACAGAAACCAGCTGACAATCAAGAACAAGCTCCTCATGATAAAAACTGACACCCAAAAAAAAGGGCCCTAGAGCATATGTCTCAAGAGAGGAATACGAAAAGATGATACCAGAAGAAAAGAAGCCCTTCACGGCAAGCTCTGAAGGGCCCTGCCAGTGATGAATAAAAAGATGCCTAAAGCCATATATATATATATATATATATATATATATATATATATATATATATATATATATATATATATATATATATATATAGGCAAAATGGAGTGGGTGGAGGTTCAATCCCAGCAAGAGAATTGACAGTTTTAAACTAATGTTTATTCATACTCGATACCAGTAGTTCACAGGGTGGGGCCCGTGGACCGCCGAAAGGCGAAGAAGATTTTGTAAACTTCAGTATAGCTACAAACATAACAAATACACCTGTTGACAAATTGAATATGCAAAATAAAAGGGCATATATGTTTGTCTTAAATGATTTTTTTTTTTGTTCTGTTTCCTCAATCATTTGCAGTGGGGGTACTTGGAAAATTTGTTTTCTAAAAGGAGTCCCTGACTCCAAAAAGTTTGAAAAACCCTGCTTCGTACCATGACTATTGCATTGTCCTTTATTTTGTTTAATATTTAATAAACAGATCCAGTGAAGGCCACACAATAGACCCATTCCTTGGCCAGTACCGGACAACATATTCTGCTGCCACAATGGCAGACACAAAGCATTTACCGTATCGAAACCCACTTATCACGCTTGAGTGGATGAGAATCAAGTAAGTAAGTCAAAGGACTGCACAACAAGTAGACTCCTAGAGCAATCGGGACCCTTACCTGGTCTCCAGTGAGGTGACAGGCGGCGAGGTTCTGCTCTTCAAATGAAGGGGCGGAGCGGACATATTTGAGCCAGCTGTTGCTGGGGCTGTCTGGGCTGGTGTCCACAGCAAACTTGATGCTGCCCATGTCGCCTACCACCTGTTAAGGAACAACAGGTCCACTTTTAGGAAGCTGAAATTGACTACGCAGAACACTTAGCATTTAAAGCTTTTTTCAGGCGAGAGGATGTTGATAACGATTCAATCGAGTAGAACGATTATATGTTTAATATCAGTCACCTAATAAATGCGGAGTCGCAGCTGGCTGACTAACTTTGTCATGTCTGACAAATGAAAGCACAAAAGAGGGAAGGGGACCATGATGCTGAAAGGAAGGAGATGACTAACTGGAACTTCTTTGACTTGTCAAAAGACTTGCTCTGGTACATATTGATCTCTCTTTGTAACAAGTACCACTCTGGAGACATAGAGAGAGGAATTCATGTTACCCAGAGACATAACTTGGTGATAAATGGAAGGAAGTGGATGAAAAAAAGAGGGATTGATGTGGACTAACACATACTGTAAGAAGAGTTAACAATGGACTGTTGTTTTAAAATGTGACTATAACATTGCTTTGGGGTAGGAGCAGATTCTACAAAAAAAAAAAAAATCCCTAAATGGAAATTAATTAATTAATTAATACAATACTGTACTGGCAAACGACGGAACAGTTGTTGTTGAAGTAAAGTCAAATTATAGCTAGTGCTGTCAAGAAATTTGAATATAGATTCAGTTCTATATCTCATCTATCTTTAATCCCCGTAAAAATTCTAAGAAATATCTTAAACCAGAGTTTTGTTTAATAAACAAAACTTTGTTTTATTGTGGCAGATCAAAAGATTGATCGGCCACAAGAAAAAAGTAGTTTCAGTCTTTTATTTTGTTCAACAGATGCAATTGTAACCGTTTACATTCTGCTGTATTTAAGACTAGTGCTGGCCGCAAACGTTTTCTGTTGTGAAACGCCAAATAACTAGGAAATAACATGAATATAAAACATCTTCCATCACGCTCGTCACAGACTTTCTCAAACAGGGTCTGTTCTCCAGTTTAGTTTGGCAAAGAGCTTTGCTATGGCTCGTTACATTAGCGTCTTTGCGACTGTGTGCTTTGTATTTATGTGGTAGGCTAAACTTGAGCTGCTTCTGTGTTAAGCAGGCACCTCCTTACAAAGAATGCATATCACTCCCTTTTTCAAAGGCAATGGCGTTCATTTAAAGTTAAATTTACCATTCATAGGAGCAAAATCTCTCACATTTCCATTTTCATGTGTTGCTTCCACCACTCAGCCTCCCACACACAACAGGTTAGGCCAAACCTAATGGCAGCCAATCAGTGTCCACTAGGGTGGCGAAATTTGTTTTTCTAAACCCCTTGCAACTCTCACCAAAGAAGACCGATGCATGGAAATGGATCATCATACAGAAAGCAGACGTTTAGAGATGAAAACATGGGATTAATGCAATTTAAAACAATATTATGAATATACATAATAATTCATAATCAATCAATGAATCAGCAATTAATCTGTTATTTTTAAACCCCTAATTCAAATCTCAAATTTAAGAATGCTTTCGGTATTGAAAGGATCTTACTGTCAGGATAAGCGGTTGATGCATGCGTGTGTGGCGTTTCCTCAGCTCAAGCGCCATCGCAAATTACTGGCCAAGTATGTACTCGACACTGATAGTTACATTTCGCAGCTCTGTGTGATGAAAATTGTTTGACAACTCTGTCATTTGTATATGAGATGACGAAAACAAAAAGGAAAAAAAAAAACATTCATTTCTATAAACTTTCCACACTCATCTGCTTCACCAAGCAAGGCTTGACATTCGAATTTCACCACAGTGCTACATGTGATACCACGCAAGAGAAAATGAGCCCGACTTAGAGCAACTGGGCTAATTATGCCCCCGAATCCGACTCGGTCAGCAATGTCCTAGCATGAGTGTGGTGCCTCTTATCATCGGTGAGCAGAAAGACATCAAGGTGCAATGAAGAAAAACCCACTAGCAGCTTGACATTTTCAGATCTGTTCATGAACTCAGAGAAGTGACCACATTTTCCAAAGGCTTGTTTTTTTTCCCCGCACATCGTAAAGTGTGAACGGTCATGCATTTGTTGTGTGGGTGAAAAGGATACAGGTGTTGAGTTTGGAGGGTAAATATGTAAAGTGTCTGGTTTGAGGTGTGAAAGAACTGGCGCAAGCCTGCCTAGCCAGATGCACACAGTCGCATGTGTGCATGTGCATTTTGAGCTGATGCATAAGGGTCGAACAATTAAATAAACTCAAATTGATGATATGGTAAATTAAAATGCAGTTTTCAAATCACAAAACTGATTTGTGTTTACACTTTGTACTGTATTTAAAAAGATGTCAAGGTAGTCACACTGCACAAAGAAGTGGTGATTTTCAACCAAAATGACATATATGCATAAATACTGGTTTAATTCGTTCCATGATCACGTTGTTTACACAAATCCTCATTCCACAGTGAAATGAATGGAAATGCAATTCTTGTTTTTCAAGCATGTTTTTGCATATGCCAAATTGGCTCCATTCCTGGTTGACAAATCAACTTCATGGCATTCTACCACCATACCAACTGGTATGTTTAATGATGCACAAAGAAACGATTACATGGCTTTCTAATTGTGATGTTTTTCAAAATGTAAATTGGTGTTGGGGTGTTTTTCTTTTTTGGCAGTCCTGGTGTCAGGTAATTTTTGATTGTTTTTATGTCTTGCAAGACCATGCAAACTAAGTGTATAATTGTATGCATGACAAAAAAAAGGGAAATTGTATTGTCCTTTCACTGCAAGGAAACTAATGTGTCTGACCTTCATTGGATCTTGTGAAGTTTTCGACAGCCATCAAGCGGTAACGCTCTGAAGTGCACTTGTATCAGAGTCTTCTGAATTGTGAGGCAGATAACTTAACAAGTTTTTTCACCATGCTGCCCGCTGTGTTATTTATTTATTTATTTATTTTAACAAACCTTGACTTCAGGTTGTGCAGTATGTCATCAAGGTCAATTTTTTGCAGTGCTTTTCTGATCATTTCATGTACAAATGAACACGTGGTTTGTTTTGAATGGTCAGCAGAACGATCTCATCAACAAATTTCATAGGATATATTTAAGGCCTCAAGTTTATGGTATAGAATTATGTGTAGTAAATACTGACTCCAGTTTACTTGTATACAACTGATGTAAATGATTAGAGTACATAAAGGTACAGTAAAGTTAAAATAATTGGCATATAGCGGGCATATGGCGGATTATTTAGGGCTGATGTCTGAAGGGTCATAATCGGCCGTATATAATCCATTAGAAAATGCTCAACAACAAGTGTGAATAAGTGTTTTCATTTGTGCAAAAAAAGTGATTCTAAGGCAGTGGTTTTTAACCTGGGTTGGATCGAGCCCTAGGGGTTCGGTGAGTCGGTCTCAGGGGTTCGGTGGAGCCTCCGCCGCAGAAGTCCTCCCCTCAGTCTAGTCTGTCGTTAGTGGGCACTGTCATTGAAAGCGTCCTGCTCTGAGATTTTCTACCGGTCCGCTTTGAGGTCGCTGGGTTATGCAACAGAGTGAGACCTCCCCATCAGACCGCTCAGAGAGGGCTGTAGATGTGTCTGAGTGAGACTCCCGACCTACTAAATAATCACATTTTAGTTTTTACTAAAGAAGGGTTTGGTAAATGAGCATATGAAACTGGTGGGGTTCGGAGCCTCCAAAAAGGTTAAGAACCACTGTTCTAAGGGAAGTATTTTAGAATGAGCGGCTAAGAACCTGAACGTATGAATGGAAATATTTTCTACTTCAACTAAATGAATGTGAAATCATATTTCCTTCTCAAAGCCACTGCCTGTTCCGCTTCCACCCAGGCCTTTACTTTAAGTGAAAATAGTCACTAAAAACTAAGCAACATTATGTCTCCCAACCACTGAAGCCATTCTCACCCACTGATACTTACGACTCTGTCATATGTTTTCCATAGACTTAAGTCCATGTGCACCTGCCATAAAAGAGATGTACTGTATGTAGAGAGAGCTAGAGAGAGAGAGCTAAGGCTTATAGAGTGACGGGTATTGCTCTTGTTTAGAGGGCTGGAAAAAAACAACCAAAAAAAAACATGCTTGAACACAGGTGCTCTCAGATTTTTTTATAAGGGTGAAAGGGCGTGGCAAAATAGGCAGAGTACGTTGCAGTTCATACACAATTTAGGCTTCCACCCCTCGCACTACATTTCGCGACGCACCCAAGGGGTGGGCTTAATGAGCAGCAGACCTGTGTGTTTTCCTAAGAGTACATGTGTGCGTCTGTTGTTGAGGAGGGCTACTAACACCCTGTCTCCGGGTGCAAGGCTGATTTATAAGGCTTCAAATGAGGTGCAACAGAGAGGGAGAGCCAGAACAAGCCCACAGCTGATTGTTTGTTTATTTACCTTTTCTGTTTCATTTTTCTCCTTTCCTCATTTGTCTTACGGGGGAACGAGGCCTGGCGCTCAGTACAAGATGCACTATATCATGTGAAAAGTGGACACTTTTCTGGAGCCATTTCAGTTTCAAAAGGCAAGTTACATTAGAGCATTTAGGATGCCATATATCATTTTGACAAACAATTATAAGAAGAATCAAGAAAATGTTATCTCTTTGAGCCAACGCATGAATTTTCTGCTTAATTCATGTAAGGATATATTCAACCACACTCAGATTTTGACTTACATTTTGAATTTACATATATACAAATACATACTTTTGCAAATATTTAAATACATTTTGTTTCAATAAACAGATACAATACCAGTCAAAAGGGTTGAAAACACCCTGTAATGTGTTTCACTTTTTAAAAATGTCTATATTATTTACTGCTATTGACAGATATAGGAGGCGGTTTAGTGACGCAGTGATTAGAACGTGCGCCTCACAGTACAGGGACCCGATTTCAAATCCACCTTGCTCCGGCCTTCCTGTGTGGGTTTGCATGTCTTCCCCGAGCCCGAGTAGGCACTGCGGTTTCCTCCCACACTCCAAAAACATGCATTGTAAATAAATTGTCCTTAGGTGTGGTCGGGTGAGTGAATGGTTATTCGTCTCTCTCTGGCCTGCAATTGGCTGGCAACCAGTTGAGGGTGTCCCCGCCTACTACCCACAGCCAGCTGGGATAGGCACCATCAAGCCTGTGACCCTTGTGAGGATAAGCAGCTATAAAAAATGGATGGATGTTGTCAAAAGCAGTGAATCAGACTTATTCAGACTTGAGTCATTTATATTATGAAGACATTGATAGAATTATTTGACAAAAGTTAATGATAACAGCATTTGTTTTAGAAGTCAATTCATCAAAGTCAGCACCCATTTCCCAAATAACAGCATTGCACATCCCTACTCAGTCAGCCTTATAAAGTGGATAATGCTTTCTGGCCTGGAATGACTTGCAGTTCAGAACTTTTGAAAATGCAATTCAAAGAGAAAGTCCAACGTTAAAATTACTGATTCATGCGTATGTTCTATTTAGCCAAACTCATCTAAAAATGGCCTTCTGATTAATATTAGGTTCATTTGTGTTTGAATTAAGTGGCAAAATCCACATTTCCCATCCATCATTGAGGGGCGGTGGCTTGAGATGGAAAAAATAGCTAGATTTTGCTGGTTAATTCAAATTAATATTTATTAGACTGCCATGTTTCAAATGATTGACATTTTATAAATTAAATATTAAATGATGTTCATTGACAATTTAAAGATTACAAATACAACAAGGCGAAAAACTGGATTGACGTCTCCTTCAATAGCCTGAATTTCTTGACCGTCTCTGAGACCATTTGAATGCGAAGATGTTTCCAAAACATTTGGATGGTAATGACGTATTACCCTGAACACTGAAGTAAAATATCCAATAAATAATGCAGTGTCTTTCTGAAATCCTATCCTCAACTATACCAACCATTGCACTAGGGTTACTTAAAACATATTTTGGGATTTTTTTTTTTCCTCTCAATAGCTTAAACATTTTAAAGAAATACAAGCAGTGAACCTCCAACGTCCATGCTTTTATTGGCTTCTATCCCACTGCGTGCAATCGGGAGGGATTCCGAAACATGAAATCATAGATTACATAGATTACAGTGTACTTGCGCTTGAGGTGCATTAGAGGGAACAAACATGGGCACTGAAAGAGTGTCGTGAGAGTTAAGAGCGAAAAGAGAAGCGTCTTGGAGTGGACAGGATGCAGAGCAAACTCCACAGGAAGCTCTGATAAGAGCACGACACTCCTCTTTTTTCTCGCCTCACAAAGGGGAACCTTTGACAGCTAGGAGCCTTTAATGGATGTCTCGACATGCCCTCTTTTTTGTCAACTAGGTTTGACTGATGTAAGAGGTTTGAGGGGCTGAATTAGAAGAGGGACATTGTTTGTAAGGGCAGACCTGGTGACAAGGTGCACATTATTTTCATTGTGACTTAGGGCACAAAATTCAAAAGCTGTATGGTGGTTATTGTGATTTGAAAACTTTTAGCTTTTAAAGTGTTCAGCGTGTATTCATACTCTATTTCGAGGTTGAATAAACCTGGTCCTCGAGGGCCGCTATTCTGCATGTTTTTGACTTTTTCACGGTCTAATCCAGTTGATTCAAATACTGTAATCAGGATCGTTAGTAGGCTTCAGATGAGCTTGGTGATGAGCTGATCTTTTGAACCATGTGTCTTGAGAGGACAGAAACCTCACATCATGCGAATGATGGTAACTTGCTTTAAGTGTTTGGACATTCCCTCTTTATTTGTATTTTATACAGAAACCATGAATCGGTTGTTCATCTCTTTTGAAAAAAAATGGATAGCAAATAAACAAACAAACCAACAAACAAAACCTTGTTTTCTCATTATTTGTTGCATCAATTAAAATGGAATGAATGGATAATGACTCGGAATTCCAATTCAGGGTACAAAGGAAGAATTGAAAAAAACAAAACAAAACAAAAGACCGGGAGATTTGGAGGATTCATGTATGCCGTCTGAAGGACGCTATTTTTTTTAACAATGGAAAGAAAAAAAATAGACATAGGAAAAAAAATTAGACATAGGAAATTAGGACTAATCTATTTATTTTTTTAATTAATTTACTGCCGAAGCTGTTTAAAAAAGTTAATATATATACATATTACTAAAGCAGGGTTCATTGAATGCACATATGAAACTGGTGAGTTTCAGTAATTCCGACATGGTTAAGAACTACTGCTGTAAAATATCAACAAAATATTGATACTGTATATTATTTTAATATTCTTTGCCATGACTTACAGAACATTACATTTTGGCTTTTTCAATCTCCTTGATTTGAAAAAAACGTTAATATTTGCTAATGTTCATCTTTCAGATGCCCAAAGCAACTTGTATTATGGGAAAATGATTTTGATCCAAAACTCGCAGAATTAATCGCAGATTAGTTCATCATCTGAGATTTGAACGACTTAAAAATAATGTATTAAATTAAATCATACATAAATAATAAATCATTCTATTGACAATAAAATACGCATTATTAATCCACAAAAACAGAAAAGCATTAAACACTGAGAATGTAATGGGAAGAGAACTCACTCAAACATTGCTTCAGTTCGAACTGTGTACATGATAAAACACTTCCATTTGAAGCAGTTAGGGGGCGACATGAAATGATAAAAGATCAGACCTGCAAATGATACTTTTCTACAGTTGCACAAGGAGTTGTTGAAAATATAATAAAGAAGGGTGGACATATAAGAATGACAAAGACACACGCACACACACCCAGTGCTGATGCCTGAGTGGAAAGCCAGCCATCGTGGAAGTGGAGCAGTGACAATGATAGATTGAGTGGCTGTGATGTAATTTGCAGTGCTGGTTGTTAGAGGTGTTGCAAATTAAGGTGTGGGACGACTAACAAGGAATAAAGAAGTGTGTGTGAAAAAGTGTGTATCCTTTCTGGAAAAGTGTCTCGTTGCATTTGGGAGGCCCCTCAACTTATACGCACACACGCACACTTACAGGAAGACTAATAAAGAGGCTGACAGAGTACAGATCACCACATCCTCTGATCTATACATTAGTGTGTAAGTGCATATGTGTGATGGATGAATGGATTCGGGCCCGTTGAGATGACCCTACCCTGACACATTACTCAACCGTCTAAATGAATGTGCTGCATTATATCGCATCTATAATGTAGGTAGCTGTAGATTAGGGAAACAGAATCCCACTTTCAGTATTCCCATGAAAGTGTTCTCCCATTTTTTTTTTCACAGCGAGTTAGTTCACAGAGTTAAAAGAAATTATGTGAGTATGCAATTATGCAAGGAATTTTTTTTATTTTTTTTTAAACCAAATCACATTATTTACACTCATCATTGAAACTTTTTTTTCCCCTTCATTACTGTCATGTCATCGTAAATAAGGAGGTCAATGATTTGAAGAACATCAGGTTGAGCCATATGGCGCATATATATTATATGTGTTTGTGTGTGTGTGTGTGTGTGTGTCTCTGTGTGTATATGCTGGTGACATTCCACCTACGTAGTCCACATCTGGCAGTCTATTGACAACTAAAGAGAAACCTAGCTGTAAATCCACATGCACCCAGACACTCTTAAATATGAACAGTATACTGTAAATACAAGTGTTGTACGTTTTCACAAATATAAATTTGCGTGTAATGTACAGAATGAGCGATGTGTGTGATGGTGAATGTGAGCGTGTTAAATGTGAATCTGGGCTGGGCAGCTACAGTGACATAATTAAAAAGCAGGCGGCCAGAGCCAGGGCCCAGGGCCTTGTAAAAAGGCCATCTGGGCAGCGTGCGTTTGTGTGTGTGCCTGTGTGTGTGAGAAAATATTGCGAGTGTCAGAATGTAGCTGGGCTCACTAATGACCCATCTCGCTTCCCTTAAATTAGCACTCATAGTTATGCTGCTATCATTTGTGGTGTGTGTGTGATGACCGGTACGTGTGTGGTGTGTGTGTGTGTATGCATTCCTCCCCAATGAAGCTTCCAGCTGCAGACAGATCATGCCTTTAACAATAATGCAAAGGGTTGATATATATGCCAAACATCTTTCAAAATGTGTGTATTATTGAGAATGTAATTTGCAGCGGTGAACAATAATCTTGCATCCTATTGAGAGCTCGCGACAGTATAGCAATATGAGTTTGTCACCAACAGTCATTATCTTTGAAAAGGCCGACAATGTTTTTTCCACTTAGTATTTGATTGGTTGCCCACTTAAAGCAAGTTGCCATCTTTGGCATCAACTAATAATTCGGATTGGCCATTATTTTTACGCTGCATCCAATTTGTAATTGCTGTAAGCTTTGGTCCAATTAGGAGGATATTATAACAGTACCAAATATTTTAATCTTACCATAGTTTTTGCAGTAGGAACAGATGAGTTATTGCTAATATTAAAGCAATAACTGAGAGGATTACGTGAGCAATCCTGCAAATCAGCGCACACCTTGGTAACTTGAAACAGGATGTGTGCGCGCTGTGAAAAGGGACATGCAGTGACTTTTCAGGCTAGGGCCTCATTAATGCAGTGGTCTTGTGTTATTTACAGCCTCTTATTAAAAGCCTGAATGAATGTGTGTAGAATGACTGTGCGCGTGTGTGCAAGTGTGTATTCCACCCCAAAGATTTTGCGTGCAGGTGATCCGTTCAAAGTAAAGGCATCAGTTTTACTGGCGTGCAGCTTTTTTTTTTTTTTTACAGGCTCAGCTTTATTATATGTATTTATGGCAATTAGTGAGGAGATATATTGGCTCATTACAGCCAAGCAGGTGCTGCCTGAGTGGGGAGCTATACGAACAGGACGTCGGGGTCCTACACACTGTGGACACTTGGAGTGCCCCACCCCACATTTTCTTCATGCTTTATTTTATTTTATTTTTTGAAACACATCGCACCCTTCGTACGTTCAATACTACATATTCATTACTCATGATGAAAAGGTCCTTCTGCAACAAGTGGGTGTATCAGGAAGGAAAATAAAAACAGCTGTTTATTGCTGGGTGAGAGCACACAGCGAGCAAATAGCTGTTTATGGGCGACAGGAACTAATGTTTGACGGTGCAGCTGAGTTTGTTTACGTGTACGCACACTCATTGATCCATCTATCCATCCACATACACACAAATTTGTCCGTGAAATAAAGTTGATTATGATAAGCCACATATATTTACCCTTACTTACCCTACAAAGTCTGCTTTTCTCAGCAGTGGTACTGGTTAGTTGTTTACGACTAACACTGCCAGAGATTACAGTACTTTCTTTTTTCAAGAAATATTTGTTACCATTTTATTAAGAGTAAAATTTTCAGAATGAAACATAACTTTAATCACTCTGTCAATTTTTTACAAATA
Organism: Hippichthys cyanospilos; assembly: GCF_059441005.1. Classification (NCBI taxonomy): domain Eukaryota; kingdom Metazoa; phylum Chordata; class Actinopteri; order Syngnathiformes; family Syngnathidae; genus Hippichthys; species Hippichthys cyanospilos. Next base: position 15,412,169 of record NC_142370.1, read on the forward strand.
TTGATTTTTGCGCAATTAAACAAACAAACAAACAAAAAAGACCCATTACAACTTTCTCATCAAGATAGTGGGAAAACTCTATATTAATTTCCTGAGCGTAAGCAGAGCAAGTAAATCACTCAAAAGCAGAATGTGCATGCCAAGAATAATGCCAAATAATAATGAGTCAAGGAAGCCTGCATTCAACAGCAACGCAACTTGACCTACACTCTATCGACTGACATCGGAAGTGAAACACAAAATAGGGACAATTCCTGGAACTGGGCAAACACAAATAGGGAAGTTGTGCTGGCCACACATTTGAAAGCATGTAACACTATCAATTATTTATTAACACCCAAATTAAGTAATACTTCCGTCAATAGCATTTTCTTTCATGATACAATGGACAACACTGAGGAGAGATTAAAAAAAAGAGAATGTGAGTAAGAAAAAGTCAGACTTGACTATTCTTGAAATCCAATGCAGACAATTCCTCCCAAAGTGAGTGTACTTTTTTCCCCAATTACATGTCACTTACTGTCCGGCATCAAACCCGAATTGTTCTTAACTAGCTTAAGTATCTCCCTGCTTGTATTGCTGAAACAGCGACTGGCATAAAAAAGTCATCTTGAAATGTCATTTGGAAAAAACTGGAACAAGACGAGACAAAGTGCATAGCATATATAACGGGAGCAGACTCACTCAAATTTTATGACAGATTTATTGGAATGCAAAAAGCCTTTTGCACCAAAATTGTACAAAAACTTCGATCAAATCCTTGCAAAGAAACCGTCAATGTATGAGAAGATTGTTTTGCATTTGAGAAGAGAGAAGCCCTTTGGAAGGAACCCAGGAGTTGATTGCATTGAATAATACTGCGAGGGACAAAGTGTTCGTTTGTATCGCAAAACAACTCATTAGCTAGACATTGATCCACTTTAGTGGTGGTAACAGCTGTTTTGATGTACTATATCAAATCTGTATAGCTTATGCAAAGGCATTACAAAATACAGCAGAATTTGTTGCCTTCAGGTCAGAATGTATCACCTGACTACTTTCCAATACGCATGTCTGGAAGTTCCGAAACATTACAGCAGTATGGCTGAAGAATAAGGGATAAAATACCTCTCTTATGCCAAGAGCTTTTGTTTGAGCCTGTTATTTGTGACAGTTTTGTTGTTACATAAAAAATCCTAATAGGATCCTTTTGTTGATTTATTAATGTTAAATAGTTTTAACACTTTCAATTATTTGTTAAAATATTTTAAAGGTTCATTAAAATATTTTAAAGGTTGTGTTCACAAGTCTACTACATGCTGAGGAAAATGACTGAGTGAATGAGCGACAGGGAAAATGAATCAATTAAAATCAGGAAGACAAATAATCAGGGATTTCCTTTGAGAGTGAAGTCTACCCAAACATAAAATCCCAAGTTCTATATAATGTTATTTTTCAATCAGTCCTTGTGAAAATATAATTCAGACACACATGTATTTTTGGTTTGATGTGGTTGAAAGGATTAATGAGAGTTAATTTTGCTAAAGTGTCACAGCAAAACATGAAGCAATGTACACAAAGTTTTGCTGCAGCAGACAATTCACAAACGGTGTAGAGGACACGCTCAGCTGAAAAGTTGCCACAACAACATTTTGCTACCATTTAAAACCAGGCTCACTAATATTAGCTAAAAAAATGAAACTAATGAAAGCATCAATTTGGCAAGACAACTTCCAAAATGTCAACATCCTAGCCACTCTGTCTGTTTACCTGTTGAAAGAAATCCATGTTTTGTCACATGCAGGGCAGTTTATGGGTGTGCTCGGCTCTGCTTCTGTCTAGTAGCATTAGCAGCAGCCAGGGAGACACGCAAGACGCGAGGAGACATGTGTCTCTCCACCAAAAGGATTGCATAAATATCTGGCAATTCTCATTCTGCACTATTGGAGCGTTTCGTGTGTGTGTTCTCTTGTGTTGCGTCCGTCAGTCTACCTGAGAATGACAGAAGCCAGGACAGAAGGTCTGATAGAGCTTTTCTCATTCCCGAGTGCTGGTGAGAAGGAAATGGGCCATTTCACTGTTGTGTAAACCATTGTTTCTTTTCCACACTTCTCCGTGCACCCTTTCTCCACTGTTATTGCTCTGGGTTCTGGCCCTTGTTCAAGTGCAAACACAATGCAGCTATTCAGAGCCCAGCTCACACCTTCTCGCGCGCCTTTAGTCGGCTCATCTCGCCATTTGAAACTACTTCCCGCCTTGATGTCCCGTACATCAATTTTCAACTTTCTTTTTGACGGACGGATTAAACACAGCCGTCTTCCCCATCCCTTCATCTTTATTGTCACCCTAACTCAGACTCTGAAGGGCTCTAATGTGCAGGTAATGTATCCTGCTTGATGACCTGCCCGCAGAGGCCCACACAACCAACCTTTAATTAAGAGCGCACATCTCTTCTTCCCCAAGTAAGGAGGGAGGAAACGGTAGAAGAGAATCTGCGTATCAGAATGTGTGTGTAGTAGAACCCTTCAGCCATGTGGTTTGTGTTAGAACCAATATTAAGAGTGTTTCAGTGGGTCCAAGACCTGGCTGATGGCTATCAATCCACCCTTTAATGGATGACAGGATACATAGGGGTATGCTTGGATAACGGCCCCTCTAAGAGAAGCTAACGGCTCAACGACTGTATTAGTTTTTTTTTTTTTTTCTTACATATTGCATTACGGTTGCAACTGCTTAAAAGGAAAGTCAACCCCAAATCCACTTAACAATAATATTCTCTATGCAGCCACGGGGCGGCCATTTTGCTGCTTGCAATACAGGTGATCTGTGATTGGTTGTTAGCTGAGCTCAAAGCAACTGTGATGTCATTTTCAGGTGACAGCCAGTGACTCAATCACCAGCCCTGTGATGAAAAAAAAATAAAATAAAAAAAACAGGTGGATTTTGCTACTTAGTTAATTTTTAATACAGATTTTGAGTTTTACATGATTTACAAAAGGTTTTCTTTCATTATTTTCGAAGTTTCTGGCACAGTCAACATTATCAAAGTGATGGCCCTTCACACAAGCCGTATTGGAAATAACCTGGTTGGCAGTTTTTTTTTAAACTAAAACAAAAGTGTTTGTATGTGTTCATAGGGCACATAGCCATAAATAAGGGAATGCTTGTCTAAGGCACTCATTGTACAAGTGAAAAATCTCACCACTTATCACCAAACAAAAATCTAGTCCTGTTTACTTCAGTGGATTAACTCACGCAAGAAAACGGATTTATTCTATTATTTTGCATATCAAGAGGTGGATACCAATTTATTGTATCTTCTTCTATCGAGTTGGAAATTTAATTGTTCTGTCGGTCACTAAAGGTTAATAGCATAGATATTCTATGACCACAGTACCATGATAATGGCATATGGCACATTTGGTACCCGGGTTGGGTATCAGTGCAGGTTTCTCATCAAAAACAGACATCAATCAATAATTCATTAATAATTAATCTGGAGTTCATAAGCAAATGCTAGTCTTAGTTTTGTGAGGAAAAAAATGCATAGAGTGGTGGTGGTGGTGGTGGGGTTAGGACATAGAGAGATAAATGAAGAGGAGCAGCAGCTGTTGACACAAGCCTTCTTTTCTGTGTCACATAAGAGATAACAAGGCTGCCAGTGTTTACACACACCAGTAGTAGTGTCATCAATCACACACATATTGGTGCTTTCTCTGTCTCTCTCCCTCTGTCGCTCACGTGAAATGATGGGGCGGGAGGATTACTGATGAGTGACAATCTATTGCCTTATTACTGCTACAAGCATGTCGTAAAACATCCTATTTTTCACGGCTCATCTCTCTCTCTGTCTCTATCTCTCTCGCTCTCGCTGTCACACACACACACAAACACATTGTAAATTACTTTGAAGACACACTAATGCGTTTCTACTGTATATCAAGACAGTTTGTTTAAACAATTGAAGCTATATGGAGGAACGTTTTTCTTACACACAAAGAGGGTGGACTTATGTGGATTTGGATAGGCGTAAACAAGACATAGTAAGGCTGTTGATAAAGTACAGACAAAAGGCGTGGCCTTATCCTTTCTCAGCAGCAAGTAGCAATGACATTGACACAATCATTTGACTAATAAGAGAGCCATTATAATGAAAATAATAGTCTATGCCATTTAAAAAAAACCTGAAAACAGAAATACTAAAGCAAATGCTCATTCTATTACGTGTAATAATAATGATATTTCTGAGGTAGAAATCAACTTTTTTAACAAAGGATGTAGCCTGTTGTCGATTTGGCTAGCATCCTGTAAACATGCTGAATACCATAAAAAAAAAAAAAAAAAAGAGCAAAGCATAACAAAAAATTTAGAATATGGCTTAAGTCATTATATCAAGAAATTGATAAGTTAGCAAAGGTAAGAACAAAAGCAACAAGTGGAGTGATTCTACACTCACAGAGCTCACATTAGAATTGGTGTTTTACCTTGATTTATAACTGATGGCCTATGCGATGGAACACAATCAGCAATAATTGGCCAATCAACATCAGGAGCAAACAGTACTATATTATTCACGTGGTGAGACTGATGGATATACTAAGAACAAGAATTGGGACAATGGCATTTTTTCAACAATTTTTCTCCATCGGCAAGCTAACGGGATAAGTTGTATTGACATTTAGTGTTCAAAAGCACAAAGAAATACTGTACGCACTAATATGTTTCTTTGGCTTTTCACGGTGATGATACTACTGAATGAAAGAAGCCTTTAGCGTTTACCTTTCATTGAATATAAACTCAAATAAATCCGTGATTGGACTGAAAAAAAATAAATCAATTGTGAGGATGGAATCTAAGAGCACAGGAGACACTTGCGTGCAGAATGTTGTCATAATTCATTGCTACAATGCTTGGAAGACACTGACATAATTTTGAGCTGCTTTTGTGTGAGTTTAATTTTTGGCCGCACTTTGATGATAAACTGTGGTTAGGCACTCAGTAACAGGACCAAACAATGACATTTCTTCCCGTTCACAGCTATTGTAACTTTTCCCGTGTATTTGTGTTAACATGTACTTGTGAGCTTGTTAGTTGTACTAATTACTGCAAAAAGCACAATGAATCTTTTTGTGCCCGAAGAGGCGTATTCGCAATGACCTCCCCGTGCGCTGGAGTTCAGTGGTCCTGGGGGCTATTTAGGAGGTAAACATGTTGACTGCACCTCCACCCCACTGTGCCACCATCCATTTACTTGCCCACACATGGCAATTATGGAGCCAGTTGATAATTTGAGGTTGGTGCACGTATGCAAATGAGGGGCAAACAAAAGAATTGGGTGATGGATGACAAGAAACGGTGGCGGCGAAGGCTCCATGAGGGGATACTTAGCACCACGCCGCTAATTAAGCATTGAAAGCACTGAGGTAACTCATTAGCTGTAGCCTAAATGAAACCACATGGCTGCGGTGTGGGCTAATGCTCGATAGTTTTTCCAAGAAGGAACAGTACGTAGAAAATGACACACAAAAAAGATTGATATGCCTAAGCTGAGAGGGTCCTCACAGGCCAAATTAGCTCTGTTGCATGAGCCCTTTGTGCTATTACCCATTAGCTAAGCCCAAAAGGGGTTGCACCCTGAAGAAAGGTTACCGTGAGCATGGCAATTAAAGTTATAATAGGATAAACAACATGTTGGCTGATGGTTGGACTGTTGGAATGATTATGGAGTCAGAGTATTGTTGAGGTGGGTGACTAGCTATATTGATCTGTTGCAAAGCAATGCAGCAATGTGAGAGTGGCACCCACTGAGCGTCTGAGGCTTTGCTTGAAAATGAACAGATATGCACACACACTCATTCTAATGACTACACACACATGCGGTACAATAAGTGTGCGCGTGCGCGCGTGTGTGTGTGTGTGTGTGTGTGTGTGTGTGTGTGTGTGTGTGTACAATGCCTTTTCTCCAGTGTCGATTGTGGGTTTTTTTTCCCCCTGGCAATTCATTTCATCCCAGCATGCATCGCCACGGTCATTGCCCTGTTGCCCTTTGGAGAACGCGACCCTCTCCTAACATTTACTTTATCATTTAACAATAAAGCCTCCCGACGCATGCCTTTTGCCATTGAAGTGGACCAAGAAGAGAAAAGCAGCAAGAACAAACAGCTGCTGCAGGATCAATGGTGCATGGTTTATTGAATGCCTCACATTACCTGAAGACACAGATGAGAATATGGCGGTGGGAAGACTGTTCAGTATGTTTTGTTGGGTGCACAAATAAATGAGATTATTGATGTTACACGTTGAAGTTAATGGCTGATGTTGCATGGGCTTGCTGACCTGAAGGAAAAAAAAAGAATGTGGATCATGACCTGAGATGTCTGTGTTTCTGTGTGTTAGCTACAATCGGGTGAGTATGACCACTTATACAAAGGTAAAGCATACATTGTTCTGCTTTTAAGGGCTCATTTAAATTTGACAGTGTTTTTCATTTAACATGCTTGGCCGTTTTTCCAGCATATTTGATATTTGCAGGAATAGTTTACTGATACAGACTAAATGTTAAAGTGCGGTAATGGATGTTAAAATGGCAAAGTCTATAATCCAGCATCGATTCAGTGTACAACGTGCCAGACCAGGGCACTATAGTTGTGTTAGTGCTGTAATGCTACTGTTCAGGTAATGAGGTAGGTTGACCTTGCCATTGGCATGCAAATTCTGGCCTTTCTGATTGTTTTTTAAGTCGTGTTTTAATTTTTGTTGTTGTCACTGAAATTTAAAAAAGGCAAAAAGTATATCAATATTTACTAGTCTGTTGTTTAATAGTACCCTAACACTTCCTGATTGTAAACACATTCACACTTGGCTAATGTGTACAGGTTTTGAGAGTTGGCATCTGTTTGATGCAGTAATATATTTATATATATATATTATATATATATATATATATATATATATATATATATATATATATATTCCCCTGTTAGGTCAGAACTCGACTTGGGTCAAGAGCTTTAATAGGTAAAGAGCCTATTTTTGGAGCCTCCAAACATATGTCAAATACTGAGCCACGTAAGACATAATTTGAAAACATCAAAATCCAAATTATTTTCATTTTAAAGTCAACGGATCCTTAATTTCATTTGATGACATACTGTAGCTCCAGCAGAAAAAAAAGTTCAGATAGAGATAAATAGCTGACTGATGTCCCTCTGTGTGTTTCAACATGTTTCTGTGTGTTTATGGAAAGTGCAGTCCAATAGCTGATGGCTGTAATTGCCAAGGTAAGTGATGTTCACAAACTGTGTGAAATGAGAGCTCATCTGAAGGAAATGTGTGTGTGCATATGTCTCTTGAATGTGCGTGTCCACTCACAAAGACACATTGAAAGGCCTCATGGCCAAGGAAAAGCTTAGGCTCAAGGATGGGAGTCAAAAATTTCATCTCATTCACAAAGTAAACATTCCAGTTTTGCCATGCTTTTCAACACTTTCCACTAATTCTGCTCATTCCCAGCGCACATCATCTTCATAAGCAAACAGCACTCTCATGGAGGGAAAGCTCTTACTCTTTTCTAAAAATCAACTTTTTCCGAATGAATGGCCAAACAGACCCCTTTTAAAGACGATTCAGAACAAAGCTCTTTCATTACTTCACGACGAAAAAGATGGTCACTTTCAAAAGGATCGAAAGGTAAGGAGAAATTTGACAAGAGTTCAAAAGGCACCAAGAGGGCTGACGGGGGCAGCATGGAATTTTAAAGAACATCCTCAACCGAGACATTACTGGACATTATTGCAGCATAATCAAAGCTCCCTTCAATTGTTGCATTCCCTCCACACCCCACAAAGTTTGTGCATCTTAGGTTGTGAATATATTTAATGACTGAGCTGCCGTCCTATCAATCAGTAGCATTGTGTGGACTGTGAACAATCAATGGTTGCACACAGAGCTACCTGAGGTCTCACACACTTCATCTGTCAGGAGTATTCGATACGTCAATGGGCACAACACATTGCCCTCAATCTATGGAGCTGGTTTCAATAGAGAACTTTCGAAGCTGCATTTTAGTTGCATGCTTTCTCTGTTGGATAATTCACACTGCAAAATTTTTCCGTCCAGAAGAAATTTTATGTTTATTTTCCTCCTTCACTCCAGAGCTCCATGCAGTCGCCACTAACCTTCTCTGTTACATTGGTTTCAATGGGTGCTGCCTTATCAGATGCCCACATGGTTTGGAGTTTCAAATCTACTTCACTCCGTGCGATACTCCTTTCCTTCATGGGTATTCATACCTTCTTCCTGTGCTCAGAAAGTCAAGCTTCCCTTTGGAAAGTCCTGTGCTATTATCTGGGAGACCCTACGACCCCACAGTCACGGCAACAGCCGTTGGGGGAGAAAGGACACCAGAGGTCCCTGAGGAGAAGTACAAGAGGACCGAAGGGGATGTGTTTTTGTATGTGAGACCTCGGATCTATTAGCCAAGTCTATTTATTGCCCAACTAACTGAACACTTGTGATAACACTTGTGATAGCGTTATTTTACTTGTCCCTGTCACAATTTTGCAGTATTTTGCATAAAAGGCACACTGGCATGGTAGAATTGGTAGAAGATCATTTTGTTACAAAAATATTTTCTTTTCACACGTTGATTGAAATTTCTGGAAATGGAAAAATTGCAATTTTGGGTTAGGGTTATAAATTTGTGTGGATGGTTGCACAGCATATTCTATCGTTTTTTGTTTTTTTTTTTAGTAATGTCATATCAATATTTAAAACAGTCAGCAACGAAAATTACTCAACTACTGTAAATATATAAACTGTAGTGGAAAAATAGAGAAGGTAGGCTAGATTATGATTCATATTTTTTTTCTGTTTTGACTAGAATATTTCCCCTTAGAGAAAACAGATGTTTGAGGTCATCATAAAACCATAAAACACATTACCATGTATCGTACACACTTACATTACCATGTATCGTACAGCAAACACAGACTACAAAGACATCGACAATGACCCGACAAAAACTAAAAGGAAACAGGAAACTAAGTACACTCAAACCTGAGGAGACAATGAACACCTGGACAATGAACACCTGGGCAAGACGCAATTAGAGAAGAAGTTAATTTGAAGACACAAGAGACGCAGTTTGACAAGGACAGGTGGACACAATCAAACTAACAAGACCCTGACACAAGGGGACCCGACTAAGAACATGAACAAAATGCCACTAACAAACCCAGAATGTGAAGAGACAAATCAAAAACCAGCCAAAGCCCAGAACATAAAAGAACAGAAAACTCTGATACCAAACACAACAAACACCACCCAGAATATAACACCCTCAAACTGACTCATCGACCCCCAGGGGTTTGATCGAACTCAATTTATGAACTAGAGAACATGAAATATAGTGAAAGACTACAATTCTTTTCAAACTTGTCTTGCTTGACATTATACTCTGCTTTAATTTTATTCAACAAGTAATGCAACATAAAATGTATTGTCAGCCACTAAGGTAGGATTATAAACAATTCGTTATAATTGAAGTATATTAATAGCCTCCAGACACCCAGCCTATTGATTTGTGCATACTGCTGTGTCCATGTTGTTTTAGCAAGACATCAAAATTTATTGCATCCCACCCAAACACATGAGACATCATTGGAAAAACCAGGATGTCCTCTACTGCAGTGGTCCCCAACTCCCGGTCCGCGGACCGGTACCGGTCCGTGGATCAACTGGTACCGGGCCACGCGGGCTGCTCCCGAAATAATGTTTTGGAGATGATCTAGTTTAATGGTACGTGTGCACCGAACGCGAACAAGGTGAAAAAGCGGAGCGTTTTGTATTGCAGTCAATGGAGTTTGCGTGACTGAGCGTGAATGCACGTCGGGCGACACGATGGATGCGAATGGAGCGACGCAAATGGCCACGCGCGGTCACGAGAAGCGAAATTTCGCCTTTCGCGTGATGTTATTTTTTTATTTACTTTTTCCGCGTTTCGAGTCGCCACAGCCAATCAACTTCGGGAACATTCAACGGCTCACGCAGGGGGCAGGAATGAATCATGGCGGCCGCTTTGCGGTCACCGGGAGTGATCCAACACGGCCAGCTGAGCTTTCAATACAAAACAGAGCCAAGCTAGAGCACTCACCTGGCTTGTCGAAAGGCGGAAGCGAGAACTTGGGACAACTGGTATGTGCGGCGTTTGCTTCACTTGTTGTTGAACCGTAGTTACTGTGCCAAGCTAACGATAGCGCAGCATTGTCAGCACAATATTTAGTACAGTCTCGGCCACTCGATTGTGACATTGAAAGTTTTATTTTTTGGCAGGCGAGTATTGCCGCAAAGAATAAAGGTGCTGTCGGTGAAAATATTGGTCCCCCTGGTCCGCAGTCTAAATCTAAGCCGTAGACTCGGCCGCGGTGATCAAAAGGTTGGGGAACACTGCTCTATTGAGCATACATACACTTAGTAGATTAGGGCAAATAAGTCAAAGATACAGACAAAATCAAGTGTCCGCTACGATGGACAAAAATGAACCAGTTGAACCGACCAGAAAAATGTAAGATATCTCTACAAAGAAAACTAAAAATGATCTTCCAAAAATGCCCATTTAAGGTTGAAAATTACAAGATGGATGGATGTAGGGTCCATACCAGGGTTGCTGCTGCTGATCTTATTTATAGAAATGAAAATTCAGCATGCAGTGCGGTGAAGGTCCGCGATTATGTTACAGCAAAGGGATGACATCACAACCAAACAGCGAACAGACACATGATTTTTGACCCCAAAACCTCTCCTCAGTTCTCCCCTTTTGGCTATCCCAGACCAGGGTTTGTAAGCTAATTATGAAAATGGATTTACTGCTGCAGTTTGAAAGTAACTATTTGTCTGAACTATAGCTACTGGTGTTTTCTTTAATTTATATTTGGACAATCAGTGGACATTCCGCCAAGAAGAAGCCTTGAAACGATGAGAAGAAAGAATAATCTCAGAGACAATGCACCACACAGGGAAGTTTGGACCTTGCTGTTCACGCTGTTCTTTCTCTCTTCAAGCAAGCTCAATGCACTTTTAACACAATAATCTAAGTCTTGATTCATCATTATCCATGTATTGTGACCCCTTTCTTAATCAATTCATCCTTATTCTTCATCATTTCCACACATACTGCACAATCCTACTAATTGTTTAATTCACTTAAAAGAGAGGGCTATTTGCTCCAGCAAGAAAGAACACCATCTATCACGCAGCTAGGATAATCAGAACTGTTTTTTTGTTATGCTATACAAATCGACATGCAAATTTGCATACATTTCAACACACTGTCTGTTTAAATTCACATGTGCGCAGGGCCCCTTTGCGTCACATAGAGACTGATAGCTAAGACTGACCGCATGATCGCCGCTCAAATAACCCGACAGTTTGCTACTGAGGCCTGTTAGGCAGCCGGGATGCCACTGCTGATTATGCTGACATATTTGTCAGGGGCACCCGACAGAGAAACATGGATAGTAACATGCACACACAAGAATTTGATGCGTCAAGAGTATGCATTGTGAGTTTACATTGGTTGAATCAGTAAGTAGTCACAATGAATTGGCACAGTGAACATCCAATTGTGGGTGACAGTAGCTAAACTCTGGGAACAGAAACATTTCTGGCCTTTCATCTAAACACTAACAGTTTTCAGGCTGCTCAGCTATTAGCCCCGAGGCCAAAAGATCCGCTGTTAATGGCTAAAATAAATGGCTCTCCAATCACAGAGGGTGCACTGTGGAGGTTATCATCCCCGGTGTGTGTGTGTGTGTGTGGGGGGGGGGGGGGGGGGGGGGGGGGGGGGGGGGAAGTAATTCCTTGCAGCTGCAAGAAAAAAAAGAGAGAGAGAGAGAGACAGAAAATATTCAGAGGCCGAAATGGTACTTAGCCCCTTAAATGCACCAGGCTGCATGTATAGTAAGTGAGGCCTTGTCAAAAAGAACAAGAGGCAACTTTCAATGATCTTTGTGAGTGTGTTTAGATGTACATATCCTGCAAAGGGTACATCTGAGTGTGGATACAAAGATGAGACAATTCTTGTATGTTTTTTTCACAACAGTGAAATACAATAAAGAATCCTGGTATTATTCAATAATAACATTGTAATCAGTCAAGTAAAACATAAATGGTCCAACAAAACTAAATAAATAAAACAACAATGGGAATGGTTCCAGGTGACCTGTGGCCATGAACAGATAAACATTGGAAAACAAATGCAAAAGTTTACAGCACTTCACTAACCATTTACGTTACATCATTTTCAGGGTCATAATGCCAAATTAGCTTATTATTATTTATTCATTTATATTTTTGTGTAGGAGCAGCATGTGCAGCGATATTTCCATCCAGTGCATCTGGTTTGTTTTTAGTGTTAAAATTAGCAACCCACCAACACAGTCACTGCCTACATAGAGTTTTGCCTCCCAACTGCACTTAATTCATTTCCTCACTCATGAGATTACAGGTGTAGGACTACCACATCCCCTCTTACACACAAACACATATAGTAAATGTGCAGACTGCTCTCGCATGGCAAAAGTGAACCCGATGCAAATTGGTGTCTGAGTCAATCTAGCCCCCACAGCAAGGGTGGAAGCTGCATATTTAGGAGCAATGGAAAGATGTGTGCAGGATGAGTAAAATGAAAAAAAAGGTGGCGAAGATTCTTAGACTTGGGGACGACAGTTTTGACACATGTTGTCAACTTAAAATGACATCACAGTTACAAAGGGCTCTGGTAATGACCAATCACTTATCACCTGTGTTTTGAGTTTGGCCATGTTATATTTGCAAGCTGAGTGGTGATTGGTAAATGGCCACCAAGAAGAAAAAGCAAAAACGCATCGATTTCACTGCTTAATTTCTATTCCACAAATGAAATATTGAGTATCAGGGCTGCACCAAACATTTTGTTACCAAGAGCATATATTATTGAACTATCCCACTTGGAACCATCTGTGTGGTCCACTAGCTCAATCATCTTGCTGTTCATCTCTGCCGCTTCTATACTTGCTTCTGTGTTCATGAATTGTGTTTGTGTGTGAAGTCTGAACTTCCTCATCAAGATGCCCCTATAACCCTGAAGTCACCTGGATGAGGCTACTTTTCCCAAGAGTAATATCTAATTGCATTAAAAAAAAAAAGAATATTCTGGGATTTTTTTCAGATTTCCTTTTTGTGACCTTTGACTTTCTTTCTACGGGTTCCAGAATATTCCTTGCGCATGTGTGGTTGGGTAAAGGGATACTCAATGGCTACTATCATTTTACACGTGCTGCCGTCGACAGAATAGCGTGCTTGTCCTTGGCTTGCTTTGCCACCTTTTTCCCACCCGAAGTACACGGTGGCAAACTCACACTTTGCTTAAAACGCGCATTCTCCAAACCCGATTATTTTCCTACAGGATATGTCTGTCTAACATACGTGAGAAGTTGTGTGTTTGGATTAATTACCAGAACCCGCATGTCTGTTTGTGTGCGAGGAGGTGTGAACGATAGTCAGGGTTTATTGAAAGCCGCTATTCCTCAGATAAACACACAAGCACTGACAAGATTCTCCAAGAAGGAGGAACAAGGTGTCATGGGAGATATGGGAGAAAATAATCATCCAGGTTCAGAGGTGATGAGTAGAGGGAGCGTGCGGACGAACTGAGAAAACAACATGAGAGGAAAATAAACGGCAGGTGTTTGAGAAGGTTTTCAGTAGCGCTCGCAAAAATGGGAAATGGAGGTGGCATTCCACATTCTTTGGGAAAAGACTAGTGCCTGGGTTACTTTGGATCATTACAGCAGACGGCAAGAAATAATGTAAACCTTTCTCTATTGTTATGCTACTCGACCCCTTTTGCTTGGAAAAACACAACGGAGGCTGATTCAATAAACATCTTCTGCTTGGACAGGAGAGGACTCGCTCCATCTGCAGTCTCAAAACTTGGGAAGAAAGCCATCTCCCCAAACGGTTGGAGGCTGGCTTGATCTTTTGTAAAATGAGGCGCTTGTTGTACAGAAAGAGGCATGTGACACTGGCCCCGCAAATGGTAGCATTTGCCCCGCAAATGGAAGGCAAGAGCTAGCATCACCTCATTTGGGGAAATGATGGTGATAAAGAACAGGAGAATCCAAATCTGTCAGACCCCTTTTTCAAAAGAGACGTTCACACTTTGATAGCTAGTTTCTCCTACCCTGGAGACTCTCAGGTCAAACAATATGATCGAGGAAGCTGGTCAACCTCTTAATTTGCTTGGATTTTTAAACCCTCGAAAAAGCTGATTGAACAGAGCTCCAATATTCAGTGCTGCAGTTGAGACATACTATTTTCAGAGAAATATGGGTGCTTTCTAAATAGTACAACCTCTGTGGCATCAACCTTTGGAGATCTTTTTAAAGCCGTCACCTCATGAAGAAAGGAAAAAAAAATAGCATTATTGTATTTAAACTGTGGGATTATCCCAGCAAGAACATGGATTTAAAGTAGGAATACTTAAAAACCACAAATTTGCCGGAGAGAAAAATTCCTTGAAATTCCCACAGGCAACGTACGTAGAAGGAAAATAATAGTCACTTCCTTTGCAGCCATAGTTGTTAAAGCCACAATACCTGCTCCCATAGACTGAAAATTTGAGTGCGTCAAAGACAAACCATTTAATCTAGCCACCCGGCAAAACCTTATTTTTTCTCTCTTCAGAACAGCCACCACTAAAATGCAACATTGGTTGTGGAGTATGATGTCCAACAGCTGTGTGTGAGACTTAGAGAGAGACTGGCATTTCCGTGGTGGACTTTTAAACAAGAGCCAAGCGGAATCAAGGCAGGCTTGGCGCTTGAATTTCAGGCCCAACCACTAGCTTCCTGCTCATAGTTATCGACAAATCACTTCTGGCACCTGCTATGGACAATAAGGAGCTAGAGGGAGTTTCTGACCAGAGATGCACATTGAAAAACAAAGACAAAACGGCAGAGGCCAATGCCTGTGCAGGAACCTTCGGCATTTGGGCTTGCATCCCTTTTTGTCTTTTTGAGGTCAGAGTGTGTAGATGTGTGTGTGTGTGTGTGTGTGTGTGTGTGTGTGTGTGTTTGCGCGTTCCAGGCCTTTATCCAAAAACATTGTCGTACAAGTGTTCCCACTACAAGATTAGATTATTTAGGCTCACTTCCAATTATTATTGGCAGTCAATACTTTCAAGACCTCGTCCCATTGCCCACACACCCCTCCACTGCCCCACCTCTTTCCTCTCTCCCAGTTTAGGACGTGAAGCGTGCTTATGTGAGTGTGAATATGTAAAGTGGAACATGACAAACTGTAGTTCTCTTCAGAATGAAAGACAAGTGGACAAAGCCTGTCTGAACTACAGTTCTCCTCAGTCAGTTTGGAACCAGACATAAATATTCAGAACAACTTCACCATTGAAGGACTGACTGAATATTTTACCAGTTGGTGATTTTCTGGGAATGCACACTGCCTGGAAATTCAGCACTGTGTGGCACCATAACAAAAGAAAAAAAATTCAAACCATTATTTTTCCCACCAAGAAAGCCAAGAAACAAAGAAGAGCGGTGATCCTATAAAATTATTACCAGAATACCATCACTGGGCATCAAATATCAATACGCCAACCAAAATATAATGAATATCGTCATCTCCAAAATTACTGGTTTGCAGGTGATTGAAATGAAATACATAAAATACAAATATAAACACCATCCTAAAATTGAGTTATGTAATCCAATCCCCACCTAAAGAAAAATCACAAATTGATTACACCATCATTGATTAAAATGGTTAGGCACAATGCAAGCCACAGTGTTCAAGTTAAATTCATGTCGCGTGTGATGAGGGTCAAGATTCCTAAGTCAAGATTTGGCCAAGCATGTCGAAAGTCATAAAATCAGCAAGTCCAAGTCATATCCACTAGCTGTATAGACATAAGAGGTTTTGGCCTGACAGCAATGATAAGCAAGTGAGATCTCCAACTAATTCCTCATAGAACAGCACTACTGATAATATTCTCCGGATGTCACATATCCAATACATCAGTAATTACTAGTGCAATGTTATGGTGAATTGCCTTCAGAAAAAATGCAAGTAAGATGTATACCTCACACCAAGTTACATTTTTGATGAGTTGCGATTCATTTAACAGGCCTCGAAAAATGCATTTTAGCCACTAAAGAAGGCTTGTTATAGATATGGGCCGTTTAAATATTAATATAGTAAATAACACAATAAGATCTGACAATATTGACCACGTCAGCATAATCTGTAGATTTGTAAAAGATATCTTCAGTTTCACAAATGTCAAACATATCACAATATACTGCCCAGTCACATACTCACAAATAGGCTGTGTCTCATCATCTGTGAAGAAATAATGGAATTATATATACACCCTTTCCCCAGTACGCGGCGAAGCATCAAAGTTCAGTGCTGTGATAAGTTGCCTTTGTGCTTTGCCTCTGGCCATACCGGTGTGTGGTGTTTTCCTATTACTGGCATGTCCGTTTTCATAGATGGATGGACCTCGGGCTGACGTCTGCCACTGCCTCTGTTCTGCTCTCGGTGTTATTAACGAAATCGATGTCCATGTCTGCCGCCATTTATTATCCGCCACCACACTCCCAGCAAACACCAACATGCAAAATGGAGAGAGACTATCGGGAAGTTCTATTGCATGAAATTTCTGCCGGCCTTGCGGCTTGAGTGCACAACCGAACAAACATCAATAAAGCTTTTCATCTTTAAAGATTGTTGTGGTTACTTGTTTCACGGTGGACAACATGCACAACAAAAAGTCCAAGAAGCCTTGATGTATTGTTACCAGCCCATCTAAGAATATGTGTGACGCTTGTGTCCGATATTGTGTCCTTGTGAATATCTGTATGGGTTACGTAAAGGTGATGCCCCCTCATAACTCCACAAAGACACTAATAAGCCCCCTGATGATTGACGCTTATGGATTTCTGCACCGCTAATTTCCGTAACTATCACTGTTTGAAAGATAGCTGAGGGATTTAGTGGTGGGGGCTGAGAAAAAGCCCTCTTGTACTCTGTGGGAACACAAAAGCTGTATTATGCGATATAAAAAAAATGGATCATCCCCCTCTTCCCCATTTCTCTCCCTCAGGCAAGGTCTGTGATATTTATCTGCGCACAGTCACATGAAACCATTATGTTTACGGAATATGAAATGAAGCTCCACACTGCTGTATTAATCGGAGACCCGGTAATAACCACTGGGACATGCAGATGTTGCGCTACCTTTCCAAACATGAAACAGACACTTTGCTTAATACTGTAATTAATATATGTTCCTCCCTATGTGCCTAGTCAAATACCCCATTAAACTATCCTTCAATCTAACATTATTGTTCATTTTTGTTCATTTGTTACTTTAGTTTCAATTTTGCGAATATAAATGCACATTATTTCTTTCAACTATTCTCCGTTGGGACAAAGTATCCCACAGCTTTTCAAAAAAATTGCATTGGAATCATAGCAATTACATGAAATGGCATACCAGCAGTTCATTACACATACAGTATATACAGGTTCTAGTGGCAACTTTTGCATACACACCAAGCAAGTGCTGTCAACAACTGTCAACAAGTTAGGTTGCTTGAAACAAATTCTAGTGAATTCATGATCTAGGACTGCGGTATTATAATGATAATATGTGCAATATATGTGTAACCCAAACCCTATTCATTGTTATTTTTCCCCAAATTTGTTTTTGTGTTTTTTGTTTTGAGTTATGTTTCGATGGGAATAACTAATTTTGAGATTCATTTGTCATTTGGGTTAACCCTAACCCTAACCCTAACCCTATATATAAAACAAAGGTGACGTGGATTATTAATAAGGACGTAACAAAGGAGAGACCTATACCACTGTCATCAATATTCTCATCATTTGCAGATATACATATATATATATATATATATATATATATATATATATATATATATATATATAATAATAGTATGAGAGATACATAACAAACTCAATCAAAAATTATTACAGAAAATGAAAGAAAAGGAAAGATGGACGAGGGGTGGACAGAGGTCCGCTATGGACGCCCCGTCAACGCACCAGATGGAATAAGGATGTTGGGAGAGACCGAAGATGGAAGGACTGTGCACGCACCTTCCGCCCAGGGAGGGGATCCCCTATCCTAGGAAGGGGAGGGTTCAGACCTAAAATCCTAACCCTAAAGCCCAACCCTAACCCCACACCATAACCTTAAGAACCCTAACCTCAAACCTAACCCTAACCCAAATTCTAAACCTGACCTTAACTCTAACCCCTAACTCCAACCCGCTAATCCCAACAATAACCCCAACCCCACTAACCCTAACCTTTATTTCTACTAGCCCCAACCCTACTATTCTTAAACCATAACCCCCTAACCCCAACCCTAAACTGAAACCTAACCCTAAACCCCTTCTGACCTTCTTTTATGAATTTAAATACTAATATTTATTGAAAAATTTGTTTGTTTTAGCACTTACCTTACTAACCCCAACATGGCACTTTTCTTATCCCTTCTCACCCATGGATTATGGTCCATTTCAATATTGATTGATGAATTGTCCCGTTTTTTTTTTTTTTTTTTTTTTTTTTTTTTTTCCTGAGAGGCCTGATGTGGAGGGATTCTTTCCCCATTACGTATATAAGATTTTATAATAAATGATTTGAAGACACCACCACATTTTATTACTTAGCAGTTCTAATAAATAATTAGATTATAATAGATTTATATTGTTTTAAATAATTTTAATTAGATTTAGTATTTATTGATTTTGTTTTTTACTTCTATCGGTATGGACATAAGAATTTATATTTATTCATACCTATAACTTCATAATGGGCCTCACTGACTCCGTGCGCCAGTGCAACTCATGGTGTCGCTTTTAACACTATGTTTTTTTATTTTACCTAACCTCAAACCCTAACCCAACTAATCCTACCCCTACTAACTCAGACCTACTAACCCCAACCCTTAACCCCCTGACAATTACCCCAATCCTAACCCTAAACCCCAACCCTAACCCCCACGCTAACCCAAACCCCAACCCCCACGCTAATCCTAACCCCAACCCCCTAACGCTACTAACCCTAAATTTACTAACCCTAAAACATAACCCCTAACCCTAAACCCAACCCTAAACTGAAACCTAACCCTAAATCCCCAGTAGATTACACTGATTACTATGCAGTGTAGGCGTTTGGTGATAATTTTCACTTCCCTGGGACATAATAATAACAATTATCATTATTATGATTATTGTTATTATTTATGTATTAATATATCACATTAGACAATGCCAATGGGACAATATAAACCCCAGGGCCTGTACCCTTATCTATGAAATTTACCAAGTATCCTAGACTTATAAACAACCAATATATGCCATAAGATTTATCCCCCCAAAATTAACAAACAGAAAAAAAAATACAGAATCTGTAGTGAAAGGTTTAAGGATGAATATGCATGCCACAAATGGTACATTGTCACATTACCAATATTTTGCTTCAAAGTGGCGTGATTGATATAAATTGAATAGCTTCAGGTGGGAGTTGGGCTCCTTACTAATGTGAATGAAAGTTACAATTTCAATGAATCCATGTTTTCACAACAACACAAACATACATTAAGATAAGATTTGCTACAAATATTAGTGCTGTCAAAAGACTTCCAGAAATTCAAGGTAGCAGATCAGCCACTTATTTATTTTTTTTTTAACACAGATGCAGGTGTAACCATTTAAATTCTGCTGTATTTGAGAATAGCCCCAAGTGGTGGCTGCAATCCTTAGTTTTCACCATAAGGAGGAATTTTGCTGTTTACATTTCATTCAAATGTATTGCTAATAAAACTTAATCAATTAAATATTTTCTAAAATATGACACACAATTATGATCGTTATATCATGCAGCGATGACAAAAAACCAGTGGAGTATAAAGCTTATTCCATTGCCTGTGAAGGATCCCACACATGATGCAAATGCTGGTGACTGTGCAACTGGTCCTTTACCCCCATTTTCCCATATACACTAAACCCCATCCATACATGGCATAACCATTGATGACATCTTCATGAGAGTGGGTGGTTGGCATGCACGCACACACACACACGTGTTGGTGTGTGTTGCTATTGAACACAGAGTGAAGTGAGTTTATGTAGATATGACATTTACATAAATGCCAAGGAGATCCGATGTGTACTGTATGTTTTTAAGGAAATGTATTACAATGTTTGTTGGGTTTTTTTTACATCTACATAAATGCCAAGGAGATCCGATGTGAACTGTGTGTTTTTAAGGAAATGTATTACAATGTTGTTGTTTTTTAACTATATTTAATATATTTAAATATATTACATATATCTAATATATTTATTAGATATGACATCGACATGAACTCACTTCACTCTGTGTACAATAGTACACCAACACGTGTCTGTGTGCGTGCATGCCAACCACCCGCACTCAAGATGTCATCAATGGTTATCTTTCTGCCTTCCTCAATCATTCAGTGGAGGAGATCCTCCATTTTGATTGTTTCGCTATGGCAGGTTTTGCCACCTGGGCCTTGGCAGGAATGGTCTGACACCAATTTATAGCCAGTGAGGAATGTAATAAAGGGGAATCAAGTGGTGTATATTTCCAGGGAGGTCAAGTAGGGCCGATGGGGTTGAGGTGGGTCACAACCAAACGTTCTATCTATTCTTTCACTGGCTGCTAAAAAGGCCATACCATGATAGCTAACATTCGTCTTCATCACTTGGTTGGCAGAAATAAGGACAAAAGAGAAACAAACTCCTGTGTTGTGAACTTTTCAAGCCTTAAAATAAACGTCTTTTGATTAATGCATGCTCAGTGCGGCGATTTCAGAAAACAATTATTTTTACTTCACTTTACAAATCAGAACAACTCAAAGGGAGTCCATTCCCGTCATTCAAAGAATAATCAAGTGTCAAGGGGAACAAAAGTACATTTAGCATAAAAGACCCAGGTGATGTCCTTTTTTGTTTGTTTCGTGCGCAGGTGACTCAACTGGTTAAGGATACAAAGTCCATAAAAAGTTAACCCCTGATCTCAAATGTCAGCAATGGATGGGAGGATGTTATTGTGCGTGTTTGTGACGTAAAATGTTAAAGTGGAGAATGTGCTTTCAGACTTGACAACAGAATTCCAAACGAACAGAGCAGGCATAAGCCATCTGCAAAAGAAGGGGCCAAATGACTTCAGAATTTTATTTTCATAGCATGTGTGTGTAGGGTTTTTTTTTTTTTTTTTCAAAAAGCCTTCAAAGTTCTTCTGGATGACTCAGTCCACAAAGAGCGATCTAAGGGTAGAATACACTATATGAACTAAATACACACCTCGATTCACTCATACGCACAGGCATGCACACAAACAGAGTGCAGCTGGGTGTTTTTATGGAGTGTGCGCACAGAAGGGATTTCCTCACTCATCTGTGGTTCGGTGTGTCTGTCAATAGGCTGCTCACTTGCTAACTCACCCAACCCTCGTCTCTCCAGGGACATCTCCTCTTGCGCTGCCTCTGCATATCCTCGTCTGCTTCCTCCCTTGATGCTGCCTCACACTCATTTTGTTCGTTTGGCTTTGCATATTTCTTTTTAATGTTTCCCCTGATGTTCCTCATGAAATCTTCATGTTAGCTTCTTCCACTGCTTGCATTTCACGTTTTGCTCTTGTGAAAATTCCACTTTTGAAAGACGTCATTGAGAAGGTACAACGATAGACTGGGGAGATCTTCTAGTATCAAAACAGACAATATTGCTGTGAATTTAATTCTATGTTCCCCCTTTACTGCACAATAGCAATATTGAAAACAGTGTGCTTTTCACTCTATATTGCTTGTGACTACTACCACGTCCTCTGACATAAAACAGGATGAAGATACTGTTCTTTAGAAAGTTCTGTAAAGTTCATGTTGTGTCTGCCTCATCTGGATGGGGAGTAAGAAATGTTGATGTGAGAGCAAATGTAAGGCACATATGTTTTGATAACTGTCTGAATGGGACAGTGACGAGAAATGACACAGTATCGGCATATCTCATATACTCATCTCATCAGAAAACCTCAGTTGGCTCGGTCAATAAGTAACTAAACAAAGCAAAATTCATTTAAAGTTAGCTGTAAATCGCATACCATAAATCCTGTGCTATAAGCTGCTGCTTATACTATCATTACTTAATTTTTACAGTAGCACTTGAAGCAATCAAATTCATCAAGTGTCGTCACATTAGTCGAATGAAATTACCCCTCCCACTCAGTATTAGCCGAGTGGGATCGAAGGCTGGAGGCTAACCCAGCTGTTTTTGGGCAGTAGGCAGGGTACATAATTCTTATGTCTCCAAAATCATCACTTTTTGAAAATTCCAAAAATCTCAAGTTTGTTCATCAATCAGTTTTGTACTATGGAAGAGAATACATTATAACACATTTTGCACGGTCAATCATTTGTAAAAATATGAATATTATGGATCTTTGGGGAAAAAAAAGAAAGAAATTCACCAAAAAAGGGACTCACCAGGTTTTGGTTTATTAAAACAGAAGTTCATGTCTACAAAGCCTGATTCTATTTGCTTATTGCTATGTGTTGAATGGCCTTCAAACAGGGGTATGTAAATGCACACGGTGGCAATACATGAAAATTTCCAAACATATTTAACAAATATAATCCATGCAAAAATCCATCCATCATTCATCATGACTGCTTATCCTCACTGTCTCGGGCATGCTGAAGCCTATCCAGCTACCTTCAGGTAGCAGGCGGGGTAAAACCTTGAACAGGTTGCCATCTAATTGCGGGGCACACAAAGACAGACTCACAACCACTCCTAAGGGCAATATGGAGAGCCCAACTGACCAACGATGCATGTTTCCGACAAAGTAGGCAGAACTCTCTGTTTCATGTCTTTCCTTTTTTCCCAACCAAACATCCTGTGCAGGAGATAGGGGGTACTAGGGTGAATATTTATTTATTTATTTTTTCTTTCCCTAGGGCTTATATCAATGAACAAAGTCAGAGAACCTCTGAGACCATCACAGACTATTGGTACTGTAGTGTAACAATGTAATGCACACATTTAGAATCAGTTCAAAATGATTCAAGTGACTGGTTTCATGACAAGTGAAACAAGTAATGTAAAATGAATAACGAATGAATAATATTGTGTGAACATACAGCGTGTGTATCTCTGCAGTGTTGGCATCAAATGGTGTGCTGCTTCCATATGTTTCGAACAACAGCTGGACAGCATTACAGCTCTGTCAAGCCTTGGAAAGTGATCCCGAGCTTTTCGAGTGACAAGCCAGATTTAGGGCTAACATATAGTGCTTTGGACCATAATTACATGTGTGCAGTATAATGGACGAAAATAGAAAAGGTCTGGTAAAAAAGCATAATTAGGATAAAGTGCTGCTGGGGACAGCGTCTGAACAGGATGAACTTTGTGGTATATGGCAGTTTTTTTTTTTTTTTTATCATTTCATGAATCAATATTTGAAGCTTTGTTTTTATAGGTAGCGCCAGTTTGACACGGTATCCAAGTAAGGTTTAGAGGGAAATTATGAAAGCGCTTGAATGCGATTTACTGAATGAGTTAATCCAAAGAGGTATTTAAATAAAGTAACTTTTTTACCTCACTCTTGAAAATAAATGATACAAAACTCAATAAACTAAAGATATGTATATTTAAACATGCAGTCAGGTACTTTGGTTATCAGTTTTAGTGTCGGGAGTCAAAGCCTCATGTTGTAACTCAATCTTTCTGCTGATACACACACACAGACACACGTCCGACAAACAGACCCGCTAACGAGTGTTATTACGAGGCGAGTGGCTGTATGGGATGGTGTTTCCGAAGAAACAGTGGGGGGATATTGGAGCCAGACGTGTGGAGCTGTCAGAACCTGGTGATAGGGATGCGTGTCAGTCACATCCCCAGAGTCCGCACATGCACAAACGCAAAATCACACACACATTCGCACACACACCTAGACGCCCTCACACACACACACACACACACACACACACACACACACACACAGATGAGTGTGATTTGACGTGCTGGAGCAGATGTAAGAGGACACCCGTATTCTGGGCAATGAAGATATATTCGTGGCCAGGGGTGCATGTGGGGGCTCTGACTCTGCACCTTTACCACGCAGGCCTCACTTCACATCTGCTTCCCATTAACCACAAAGCTTACCTTTTTAAAGGGTGGGCGAGTGGGCTGGCCAACGGAGGATTGGAAAAGGGAGGGGGCGCCCTGTTCGATTCTGGCTTGATTCAATTACTAGCACCACTGTGAGAGAACATTCCCCCTCGGGTGTGCATATGTGCGCATTTGTAGCGCACAAAATATTTGAAACCAGCCACATTGGCTGGTCCCTCAGTGACCCGCTAACCCTTGCTTTACATGTTTCAGCTTTTTTCCCAACATTTCACTCTTTTAAATAAGCCTCCTACCTTTTCCCCTCTGCTCTGATTAATCGAGGCAATGTGGTTCTCCAGAAGTGGGTGCAATCAGTGGTTTTGTTTTGTGACATTATGACAGAAAATACTTTGTTTATAAAGGCAATATATTATCTGGCTTGAAAAAAAGCCGCCACACATCTGATTTTATACCTCTCTATATTCATAATAGTTACGGTAAACCACAAATATTTGCTCAGTGCCCTTGATAACTACAGGCCACACATGGTTAGTTGGCAAAGAGCTGACAACCACTCATCAGGACCCTTTAAAATGCAGTGAATGAATATAGTCCGATTAAGTTTGCCCTCTGCTTTATGTTTTTTTCCTGCAACTGCTGCTTACAATTACAGCAAAGTTCACAAGGTAAAAGTCTGCAAACAACAAATTCACATGGTCTTCAACACATCAAGAGGTCAAAAAATTCTACCGAATGACATTGCACAGCTGCAAAATGAAAGTCTTTTCGAGTCTTAAAGCATTATCTCTATCATAAAGATGACTGAGAAAATACCAAGATGTGTAAAGCTTTAACTTGGTGAAAGGGGCTTACTTTGAAAAACCTCAAATCTAAAATACATTTTGGTTTGGATAAAATTAACATGATTAACTTTAATAAATGATTTTTTAGCGTGGTAATGAAGCCTGAGTAACTACAGTATTATTATTCAAGAAGAAAAAAACAACTGAATAGTAAAAGTGTTTCCTTTTTACATGCACTGTACACAGACTCTCTCTCTCTATCTATCTATCTATCTATCTATCTATCTATCTATATATATATATATATATATATATATATATATATATATATATATATATATATATATATATATATATATATATATAATAGTCTGTAGACCTGGGAGACATGATTGTGTTGATGCACAAATCTGGGGACGGATACAGAAACATTTCGCATTGTGCTCATGGTCTCAATGAGCATAGCGGTCTGCATTATTTGTAAGTGGAAGACATTTGGAACCACCAGGGCTCTCCCTAGAGTTGGTTGAGCATCCAAACGGAAAGATCGGATGAGTAGGGCCTTAGTCAAGGAGGTGACCATGAACCCGATGGTCACTCTGTCAGAGCGCCAGAATTCCTCTGTGCAGAGAGCAGAGCCTTCCAAAAGGTCAAGCTTTTCTGTATCAACCCGTCAATCAAGCTTGTATGGTAGTGACTACACAAAAGTCATTCCTTTGCAAAAAGAACATGGCTGCCATCTGGTATTTGCCAAAAGGAACCAGAATGTCTCTCAGACCATGAGAAACAAAATGTTCTGGTCAAAAGGACTGACCTCTTGGATGTGAATGCCAGGTATGACACTTGGCATTCTGACCAAGTTTGGAGGAATCCTGGCACCGCTCATCACCAGGGCAATACCATTACTACAGTGAAGCATGGTGGTGGCAGCATCACACCATGGGGATCTTTATTTCAGCAGCAGGAATTGACTGACTAGTCAGGATAGAAGGAAAATTAATGTAACGATATACAGAAATCTACCTCAGAGTGCTGCTGACCTCAAACTGGTGCGAAGGTTAATTTTTCAGAAGGGCAACAGCACATAGCTAAAATCTCAAAGAATTGGCATCAGAACCACTTTGTCCATCCATCTATCCATTTTCCAGAGCTGCTTATTCTCACACACTTATATGAAAGCTGCTAGTGATATTATTAAGGGCGTTAAGACCATCTCCTGATGCATTACTGGATTTGTCAGGTTGTTGCTCTCTGCAGCAAACCGATAAGTGGTGAGAAAGGAAAGTGTGGGCTGAGAAGGATGCCATTGGTCCTGCACAGTAACGATGTATCATTCTGAAATGTATTCATGATGACAGAGGTGTTGCCTGCTCAGTTCATCTTGGATCTTCATTTACTTTCTCTGTGGCATGAACTGAGGGTGGCCCTTTTTTCCCCTGTCTTTCTTTTTTCTTTGGGAAAAATGATGTTGGAGTCGAAGACCGTGAACAATGGCTAAACTGTTAAGCTGTGAGTCAAGTCAGCCAAAAGGATTTCCTCTTCATGACTGGACCACCTAATAGTGTATGACATGCTACACCTCGCAAAGAGGAGATAATTAAAAATAAAATAAAATGACAGAAAAACATTGTAAAAGAGAACACCAATAGGATGCCATGTTGTTAAATGTGGCACACAAACGTAGAAGTTTCCAATCACCCGTTAATTTCAAATTTCGTTGTATCTTTATCATGCCAACAAAAACTGTGACTTTTGCCCATGCCTCAACATTCGTGAGGTCAAAAGATCTTTGTCTGTAAACCTCCTGTTGTCACATTGCTAGCGTTGACCTTCACCCACTACTGGCTTACTGTAGCAGTTCTGCTAACCAGACCCACATGGTCATTTGCAGACAACGGTAGATGGAAAACTTCACACAATGTGTTGCACCAAGTGTCCATGCCATATGTTTAGTACAATGGCAACTTGTATTCAATGTTGGTTGTATAGAAATCCCATGTTGTTTGTATTTAAGACCTTAGTTGGAACCATACTATGCTTTACTATACTATACCTTTTCATTTGTATTTATGACTTAAGTTTGACTTATACTATACTGTGTCATGTCGTATCGTACCATATTGTACTTATCATCTTATACTGCACTATACTATACAGTACTACACTATACTATACTATACTATACAGTACTACACTATACTATACTATACTATACTATACTATACTATACTATACTATAGTTTACGATGGATTTTTGATTAAACTTTTTTCAGAAACTCTCGAGCAGTCACTAATACCATGTACCGATTCCACAAGTAATTTCCCACACCCCAAATCCCCACAAAAAACAATAACAAATGATAGAAAAACCTATTTATTCCCAAATAACATTTTCCTTGATAATTCATGTAAAATGGTAATTTTCTATTCTTTAAATTAGTCATTTATTGGTATCGGTACTCATCATTTACTATACTATAAGTTTATTTGTTTACGCTTACAACAGATATATTCAAGGATACTTCAGTTAACTCTGCTTCATGCAATCAGTCAGAATGCTTCAAAAGTTAGACACTTTAGATCTCAACCAAAATTTGGTGAAACGTTAACCTCAAAATTTCCAAATCTGACAGTTTAAAAATTTGCTAATTAATCTATTCATTAATGTGAAGAAGAGTTTCCCAAAATGAAAACATAAAAATAACAACAACAAAAAAAAAACAACCACAAAACGCTAATGTTTGATATTTACCATTCAATGAGGGTTCAACAATGTAAAAACTGTTCTCCGTTTATTAACCCTGACTTTCCCTAATTACTCCTACCCAGGATTGTCCTGCAGTGGCAGGGCTGAGGCGAGGGATAAAACAAAGTGCTTCGTAGACGACACAGGCTAATTTGTAAGAGATACAGTGGCTGCGTGGCTTTCCAAGGCGCTGTGGGAGAACCAAAACATTCAGCAGTTGTCCAAACAGATTCCTTTCTCTGCTTTGCAGTTGATGACACGGCACCGCTATAATTTACATTTACACCCACATATATGAAGCTAGAACTTGTCCACACCGGCTTGATCTGCCCTCCAGTGCTGGGATTTATTTTGCTTGAGGTGATTGCTGCATCTGCAAGTTTTGCAGTCTTGTTAATGAATTTGAAACAGGGGTCACCGTGGGATTGATGGGTGAGAAGTGTGTCGGTGTGTGTGTACGTCGCAGAACAAGAGAGGGGCAATAATGAGCTCATGAGAGCTAAAACCTTTGGTTTTCTATTGTTGGTACTTAGTTTGCTTTAAGAAAACAGGACCCATGTTCACTCTAATCTTCCTGTGACATGTAAAGTAATTGTGAAGTTTTTGCTTTTCACATATATTTTTATGCCCGCTTGTCTTGTCTTGCTTGGAAACAAGTGAAAGAACAACCAATAGGGGGCGCCTGCTCACTAATGCCCCTCAGTCATCACACAAACTCACAAAGGTACACAAAACAGAGAGAAAGCTACGGTCCAGTGTCTATCTTGCAATGTGTTACCGCTGCTCTTATTGAAACAATGATGCCAAAATATCACAGTTGAGTCATCTGTTTCAGCACTAATAACATCAGCATGAAGTTTCCTGTCTCTGCTTTGTGCCCTCAAAGTGCCAAAGTGCTGAGATCTATGTATGTATGCGTGTGTGTGTGTGTGTGTGTGTGTGTGTGTGTGTTTGAGTGCGTGACCACCACTGCCCTTCCCATATCTGTCTCCAATCGCTGTGTGTTATCACAGCCTCGCACATACCTCGCCGTTGCCTCCTGTGATTGTGTAGAAACCATGGAGCTCTTGTTTTTTCCATGCCACAGAGACAAGGAGAGGAAAAGTGAGTCTTGTTGTTTGTGACAATGCCGGGGTGAGCGGGCGCTTACGGCGCTCCCGAGAGTTCTGTTGTTGTAGGGTAAAAACAAATAAAGTATCAGCCACTCAAAAGATGGCTCGGCTCAAGAGGGTCAAGTCAACCTAATTCCTTTGGAAAAATAAGCAGTAGTCTCCCTTGGCAGATCGTAAAGACCTTTTTTTGCTTGATAGACATTTAGGAAAACTCTTAAATTCAGATTATCCACAAACGTGTGAAGAGACAAGAATGTGACAAAAGTTGTTCATATCTGGCTCGTTTTCACACAGCAACGATTTTTTTTTTTTTAACACTTATGAGAGAAGAGCTGAGGAATTGGTTGTTTTAGCTGGGCAATTAATATAGCTAGAGTCAGTTTAGGCAATATGGTTTTCTCTACTTGCCAACAATGGCAGAAAGTGGAAGTTATTCAGGCTGATCGAACATGGTGCTGAGACCATTTGGAATTACAAATGGCAATATTGTATAAACTGCACCTACCACACAGACTTGCGCACTCCAGATTGATAAAAAATTCCATTCGTTTAAGATTAAATTGGTTATTTTTAACCATTAGATTGCGTAGAATCGGA
Organism: Hippichthys cyanospilos; assembly: GCF_059441005.1. Taxonomy (NCBI): domain Eukaryota; kingdom Metazoa; phylum Chordata; class Actinopteri; order Syngnathiformes; family Syngnathidae; genus Hippichthys; species Hippichthys cyanospilos. The sequence goes on from NC_142370.1 coordinate 15,441,633, forward strand.
TGAATCTGGTTGTTACAGGCTCTCCAATTTTATTGGTTAGCAAAACAAACAATGAACTTAGTTACAGAGAGTACACTTCACAATCCCAACTGTTTGGCAGTAGTCATGTGTAGTATGCAGTAGAGTTAGACCTTAAGAAGAAAGGTATTTATTTACAATCAATCGTGAATAATGTTATTTTAATTCATGTAATTTAGTTAATCAATTTAATTTTATTAACCATTATGAACCATAATTTTATTATAATTTCATTAACCAATGAACTCTTGATACTCATTATTGAAAATACTTCACACTGAGGTCCAGAATTTGAATCTCATCTGGGCTACGGGGGTTTCTGTTTGGGTACTATGGTTTCCTCTCGCTTTACAAAAATTATTGGAAAATAGTAACTCGTACCAAGTTGTGAATGGCTACCATGTGATTTTCTTTTATTTTTTTTTTGGTTGCAAATTAATCAATATTTTGGTCAAAATGAGCAAGTTGTATGGGTTCATGCTAACAGCAATATCAGGTTAAAATATGTAGTTGCACCAAAAGTTAGGTCATTACTGTGTACCAGAGGTCATCAACGTAGTGCCCTCGATTATCACTTGAGTAGCCTGCAGGCCTGGTCTGCAAATAGCTTACAAGAGATTGAACATTGGTCATTCTTTACAAATTTTACAAACAATTACACATGTATTACATTTACATTGCATAGTAGGCCTACACTTGATTTACATATTTACTACAGCTGTTCCTTAATTATTATAAAAAAAATCAGCATCAGAACATCCATCCAAAGTTGTTACTGCTCTCTTCAATACTTTCACTTTCTGTTTGGTTCAGAGACCAGTATTTTCTTGCAGGTATAACACCATTTACTGATTAATACTTTCATTTTCTGTTTGGTTCAGAGACCAGTATTTTCTTGCAGGTATGAAACCATTTATTGATTAATAACATCTTTTGCTAATCATTCATGGTGAAATTTTAGGGAAGAGAAATGCTGAGTATTTATTGTCAATGTATCTGTGAAGGATCTGTCATTGAATTTGCATCTGTAATGGGGTGACTAATGTTTGTGCCACACTACCACCCAGCTGAGTCAAATATAAAGGGACGAACATTCAAAATGAAAATGAAAAATTCTCATAAAAAGTACCTCAAAATATACTGTGTATCTTTTTTTGAATGAGCAGGATGAATAGTAGGATAGATTTGTTTATCTTTGGCGTCTCAAACTGTTCTCAAAAACCACACAATCGCCAACATCTGTATTTGAAACAAGATTTGCTTGGCTGAGGGATTTTTTTTTTTTTTTGTAGAAGCCTCATTGCTTTGCCCTCTAAGCAAAAGTCAATGCTTTTAACTTGTAGAAAAGGGCCTCACGAGCAGACTCAATACATGGGTCAGCCAGGATAACCCCCATATCCTGATTACTGACACTGGGTGCCCTCTGGAACATAGGCTAGCAATAAAAGAGGATTCAATGAGCTGGCTGCCCTGGACAGAAGCTGTTAGCACAAAAGGAAAGAGTTCTGCACGCTGTGTGCAGTCAATTGTCCCACTTTGCTATGCTTTCACAATCTGTGTATGATGCTTCATATTCACTTTTTACCCTATAGAACCGCTTGCTCAAAAATTCAAGCACGCCACTAAATCATTCCCATACAAATAAGAACTGGTTGCGATTGTTTCAAAGGCAGGAAAGCAGGGATGTGTTTGTAAGTACCAATCTGAAAGATTGATGGTGAGAAAGGGGAGGTAAGACATACAAAAGAAAGAGTGAGAGAGATGCAAAAAAACGAGTAAATCATAAGCGAGTGAAACAGAAAAACAGGGCTTTTAAATCTTCAACTGTTACAGCAGGTTGTGAGCAAGCCCCTACACCACGCTCCCAATCACACGTCTATGAATATGTCTGCCATTATTACTATTGAGTGCTGCGCCATAAATAATGGCAGGGGTTCTGCATGAAGCCCTCCCAAATTATTCATCCACTCCTGAAGGGCAACAGGCTGGTGAACTTACAAACAAAGCTTTCAGGAAAGCATGCGTTCAATATCTGTGGAGAAACAATAGTACCACTTTGACAAGAAAAAAAACAAAAAAAACAACTACAAAAAAATCTGTCCTAATGAATAATGGCTGGGTGACTATCAGATTTCCTAAACACACTTTAAAAAGTAGATGTGGAAACCTGCCATACGGATTATTCGTCACAATGTATAATTAGATAATTATTATAAGCATGTCTAGTCGATGATGAAATGAACCCACTATTTTTCGCTTAGCAACACGCACAAACACATGCTGAACCGCTCAAACTGACAACAACATCGATATGTCAAAACATACGAAACCTGGCTAAATCAACACTTCATTTGAACACATACACATTACTTATGTTTTTATGTTTGCACTTTTATGAAAAAAGTTTGACTCGTTCCCCTCAAAAATGGTTGATTATAATTTCACTAAGACCCTAATACTAATACAGCTGACATCTCTCTCTCCTCTCTTCTCTCCAGACTGATATAATGTTCTTTAGCTCCGTGATGTATTTGCATGAGTCATAATGAACATTCCGATGAGGACTATTTGCTCCGGAAGGCAAACCCTAATGCTGAATTTAAATCCTGCACAGAAAATGCTCACTAAGAACGTTTTTCTTTTTTTTATTTACTCAAACAAACTCACCGATAAATCGGCAATGCAATCTAAATTCAGGTGGGGAATCCATTGACTGTTATTTATACAGTTTCTTGACGACTCAAAAGAAATGAATAGATAATTTTTGGGGATTGTATTTGATTCACTAAGACTACGATTTCAGAATATCTGTCGGTGTCTGTGCATGCACGCGTGTGCGTGTGTTTGTGTGTGTGTTTAAACGGGGGGACACTTTGATAAATGGGCAGTTTATGGTGCTGTCACACAGAGGATGTCTATGGGGAAATAGTCAGCCACAACCATGAGTGTGTGTGTGCGTGTGTGTACAGGGGTAGGGGGCGGGATGCTCTGGTCATCTGATTGCAAAGCTGCAGTCTGGTGCATGATTAATCAAACTGATTGGATGGGGCAAATATGGTTTGTGATAGCACAAAGAGGGAAAGGGTCACAGAAAGGCATTGATTGCTCTGTTGTATGCCAAGAGGTGTGTGGGTGTGTTTGTAGTGCTGCAGATGCATGTCTGGGTGTGTGCGTCCGTGTGTTCAAGCGCACGTTTGTGTGAAGGTGCCGAGGTGACTTCCTATACACACCTCGGCACCCTTCACACAAACGTGCGCTTGAACACACGGACGCCACACACCCAGACATGCATCTTGCAGCACTACAAACACACCCACACACCTCTGGCATACCAACAGGCAGACTCAATGCCTTCTCTGTGGACCCTTTCCCTCATTGTGCTATCACAAACACATATTATGCCCCATCCAATCACGTTTTGAGTAATTGAGCTCCAGCATTGCAGCTTTGTAATCGCTAACGAATCTTTACATAGCCTTTGTCCCTTAACAATAGAGCGCAGGGACTAAGTTGTCACTTGTGGGGAGCCTTGGGGGGGGGGGGGGGGGGGGGGGGGTCCCACATGAAGATACGCACTTTTTTATATTACAAAATAATTTAAACAGAATCATCACAACATTTCCCTGGTGCTTATTGGACACTAGTTTGAGCATCTGCCATTGCAAAATGTGAAGGGGACAAGTAGCATGCTAGGAGGTATAATGTCTAACTACAAAATAGTTAATCAATATCACTTTTGCTTCATGGACCCCAACATCCTTATCAGTGACACTGTGTATATAAAAAGAGTTGATCACGCTTGGTGGTTGAAGGACATCTGAAAAGTTCTACATAATTTCTTTCAAGCCATAACAATCACACACACACAAAATAAAAGCATCTGTCATTTTTTTGTCTCCGTCTTTATGATAACTCTCATTAAGTCAGGTTTACCCTTTGACCCCATGGGCGAGTGCTACTGTAATTAGCCATTATTTGACTATCAAAAGTCAGCAGTTGATTAAATGGCCCCTAAAGCGGAGCACTTTCCCTCTGTACCAAACCCCATAATTTCAAAAGCTTCTTGCAACCCGCTGAGGGCCTTTCAGGTTCCACGAGACGCCGCTTCCGACTGCTGCTAAGAGCCTGTTGCCGGCGGTAATCAAAACTGATAATCTTACGGGAGAGGAAAGGGTGGGGGGCAGGGGGAGGGTGAAAGAAAGGTTCGGAACTCAAGCAGAGAGCCTTCCATTAAAAGTGTGTTGTGGCACCGAGGGCGCAGGTCGGTGGCCAGCAAGTGGTGAAAAATGCTGCCTTCTGAAGGCAAGTGAATGGCATTTCTTTAGTGATTAGGAACGGCAATAATGGGCACCCCTACCTGTTACCCCTAAGCCCGTTTTATTGCTAATTCATTTACCTGTTATTTTAGACATACTTGACAGGAGTCACCTGCTAAGAAGTCATGTTTCTCAGTCAGGTATGCCCATTAGCTGGAGATCTTAAATCAGCCACACAATGGGGCAACGGGGGGTGGTCAAGAAAGGCCGCCTTTGTTGGATGCAGATAACACCATGCAGTTACCCTGACCTAACATGGAAAAACATTTCTTTCTGTGCCAGGAAGTAATTAGATTTTAAACCCCTGGAGTGGTACTTTATTATTATATATATATATATATATATATATATATATATATATATATATATATATATGAATTAAATATAAGTTTTTTTTTCAGTATGTTTATATATTTTCCATAAATAAACATATATTTTTATATATTTATGTTCTAATTATTCTCCCATCTCATTGAAAGAATGATTCGTTTTTGTTCATTTTTTCTCAGTGAGTAATGCATACGTTAAAATTAAGGCTCTACTGACTAGCGACCAATTTTGTTTCCCAGTGTAAACTGCTGACTGACCTTTTTAGTGGAAAATTCTCTTTTCATTGAGCAAAGCCATTAATATCAAACTAAATATGTGACTAGATATGGGTATGTATTAGAATAAATCACATCATATTCACATACGAGAATATTCCCAAAAGAGAATTGGGGGGCAGGGGTAATCACTTAGACTTCCTGGTTAATGTTGTGGATAATACTCCCCAGGGAAGACTTCTTTGTGAAAATACGAGCTTCTCCATCTGAAATGTCACAGTTGAGATTAGAGTATGCTTCAATTCCTGTCGAAAGTCTATCCCCATGGCATATGGAGAGTGAAATGGCTTTTGGCGTTAATGTGAAGAAGTACAAACAAAATATGCAAATGTATACAAAGATTTGACTGGATCATTACATTTGCCTATTGGATTTTCTCTCTGAGAGTCTATTACCTGAGTCAATAGTCTGCACGGGGGAACAAAAGCCAAGTTGCGAGCCGGGCTGTCTCGGCTTCTCTCCGCCAGGGCTCAAATGAAATGGCTCGCTCTCTGGGAACTGCAGCGAACTGTTACCATCGCTTTCAATGTAACTAAGTCAATAAAAGGATTATCCGCCACGAATTAGCGCAAGAGCACACACTTGGTGTGTGTGTGTTCGTATGTGTGAAGTCTGAGTTGATCTCGAGGGATCCCCTACTCGGCCTAATCATTGTTTCTCCAACAGATAATTCTCTGTGTCGTCGCCGGTGTCGCTATGCGCTGTCGCGTATGTGTTAATTAGCACCGAGTGGCTGAGGGTGCTCTTCCTCTAATCGCTTAATTAGGGGTGACGGCCTCCATGCTTGTTTACTCAATTAGCCATCCTTTTTTAATTACCCAATTGGAAGCCAGTCAACTGTCCTTGTTTAGCTCAGGGAAAGATGATTCCTAGTTTGTGTGTGCGTGTTTGTTTACTGGCATAAGTGAAGGAGGCAGCAATTCTAGAGGCACTTTTCACTATGAAACCAAATTTGGCATTCACCGTAAAATAGTGCAACTGTGTGTCTCCCCCCGCTCCCCCAAAAAAGACTGAATAACGAATAATTAATAAAGCATATTGCAGACATCATGGGTTCAAATTTGTGTTTTGCAAGTATTCCTCTGATGGCACAAACACAAAAATGTGTAATCTACATGAATTTTCTTTTTTTTTTTTTTTTTTATGTAGAAGGCCTGACATGCACGCCAGCTTTTCTTTCTATGAGAGGATGCAGGTCCACATGCTTCAGATTACTATCGGCCTCATTCGTTTCCCGCAGATGTAGTCATTAATGATCACGTCTATGTCGTAAAAAGAAAGTGACGTCTCCCGGTGAGCAAGATTGATGGTTGCTTTAAAATGGAGGCGTCCAGGGCCACCGCTATTGTTTTTCCCTTCCAGCCTTGCCTACCCCCATCCTATCCTACGTCTTCTTCATGTGGATTATGGCCAGCCGTTTATTTAACAGTTCATTTGAGCAAAGGGCCCAGCAAGGTGAAAGGGGGTGGAGGTGAGGGGGCTGGCAGGGCGTCTGTGCAATGCCGTGGCGGGACGTCCCTTTGCGGGACAGTGCCAGGCTGCGCTGCGGGGAGACGAGACAGGGCCTCCCCAGTGGACTAATGCCCTGTAATGAAGATTAAGACTTTGTCAAAGAGTGTAGTGTTCAAGGGGCGATTGGTGGGATGGGTGGGAGGGGTGGCCGGTGGAGGAGGCAGAGGGAAATGAGAGGAAAGCAACAGAAGAGGCAAGAATGCTGCTTTTTTTTTTTCATTTAAAAGGCTTCAATATAATCATATCAAAAATAATTTTGCAAATAGTCCAAAAACCTATTTCCTCATAGTTGCTTTTATTGTGTTGCTCTTTTTTTTCTATAGCAGCGCCATTTCTCAGTCTTCTTTGAGACAAAAATAAATAATAGTAAAGTCAGAGGTCAAATGATAACGTTCAAAAACTTACTGAGTACTCCAATCAGATCGCTTTGATGTTGTTGAAAGCCTCTAGGGGGCACATTGGCTTCATATGTGCAGATCTGTAAGATTTCTTCCTGAGACCCGTTTGCCCACTATAGTGGACATTTATTTTGCACCTGTTTACATTATTTGACTCATACAACCTACCCTACTACTCAATAGAGGGCATCTTCCATTTCCAATGATGTCTCAAATGATTTGGTGGGAGGCAATTAACTGCTGTCTTGCTGAGACAAAATGGAGAATGCAACAAAACACACGATTAGGCTGCATCTCAGCAATGACATGCGATTGTTAAAATATCATCTATTAATCGATTTTCAAATGAATTAATAATCATTTCTGATAACTGATTAACCCTTTCAAGACCCCAAATTACCTAAAAACAGTCAGATTTCTTTAATCCTCTCTGAGAGCAGAGTGATTATCATTGTGGTTAATCAAAATAGGACATTTGCACACATCGACTTGAACTTTGGAAAATTGCCTTTTTTAAGGCATTACGGACTAAACCAGCCTGCGTATCATACCCGATTTCTGCTAATGTGTTTTCTGCACTTTTGATTCAAAGAAAAAAAAGTCCTGTTCTTGAAAATAGGAAATTAAAACACTTTTATAGATTCATTTGAAAATTCAAATCAACAGATTCATCAATTAGTAAAATAGGTATCATTTGCAACCCTAACTTAGCGCCCGCTTGAGTGTTACTCTGCAACCTCTTGGGTTCAGCGCACAGCAGCTTCGACACACACTATGCTTCACTTAGCACTGGGGCTAAAAGCTCCCAGAAGAGCTGTTAGGGTCAGACTTGCTGTGTCTCATTCTTCACTTCCATCCCTCTACTTCTTTTTCTTTTTTGTAGGTACAAATGTTACATACATCTGGCAGCTAAAACGGGTCTGCATCAGTTTGGATGGATTCTGATGGATGGATAGGTGGGAGGGTGGAGAAAGGGTGACTATTTTTTTTAACATGAACTTGTGTTGGCTGGGCCACCCTAGCTGTCTCTCAACCCAGGAAAACCATGTCTATAAACTGGACTGCCAGTTCTTGCCTCTCTTGGGCATTCTGGCATTCCTCCCCGTCAAATCCCCCCACTTCCACTCTCCAGTCTTCGTCTGTCTCTCGTCCTTTGCAGGCCTGCGTCTCTCACTCACTTTTGCTGTCTAGGTATTTGTCTATCAACATGCAGCCAATTCTGAGGACATGCTAGTGCCCCTGGAAATTTTTTGACTTGAATTAACAAACCCATCATTCTAGAATATTAACTCTTTCAATAAGACACTGATTAATCCGTTCCAAACTGCTAATACAAAAAAATAACATAAAATGCACTCCTGCCACTGAACGCTTTTAAAAAAAAAAAAAAAAAAAAACTTCCTCTCTGGCAGAGATGGGCTTGTAAAACTCAACCAGACGTTTTTGCACTGAGATGAACCTTTTATCTCCCTTGTTTGATGTGGAAATATTTTTGACAAGCAGGATCACTCAACTCTCTGTTCTCTGTCTTGAGGCAGCCTCCGTGTCTCCGTAGCAATACCTCGTGGGTCATCACATTGTGCCACTGAGGCCTGCCTTCTCTATTCAGGCTGTCAGCTTTAGTGGACCAGCCGCTGACTTGATAAAAAAAGACACAAATGTGTGTGTCTACTTTGAAAATGTCAAATAGTACTGTTTTATTAAGAACATATTATATATATTCAGAAAGCTTCAGTGAAATTTGTTCTCATTTGAATTTAAAAGTAACTAGTTAGACATTTTATAATGTTTGAATTGGACTTGCTTCCAGGAACAAGTCTCCAGAACTGTGCAAGCTCTGGGCACAAGTGCAACACACACTAAAAGGAAGGACATGTATATTTTACCATAATTACAACGTTGTCAGGAATTTTCATATTTCCTCCAATATGGACAACTTTGAACCATCCATCTAAAACCTACTTCTTGAGCTACTGACTAATGTAGGATGACACACTCTTTTGAAAATAATAAATCTGATCTTATTACATTCATTATTAATAATTAGGGACGTCACAATGGCGTAACCAGAAATTAGTCCCAGACACATCATTTTTACCTTATCCGAATCAGGGGGAAAAGATTAAAAAAAAATGTAGCAATGATGATATTTTTTGGAGTATTTTTTAATTGAATTGCCTATTGAAAATATGGTCCTAAAAACACTTTCAAATTAGAGTGAACTGCTTTAAACGTAATTATTTGTCAATGCAAAGAACCCTCTTCACCGATTTGCTGACAAGTTTCAGTTAAAAATATCCATCAATTTTTCGTGGCAAATTCTGAGAAGTCCACGTGTCAAGTTTATGTCTATAAATCTCTGCTGGTGTTTTCCTTTTCAAATGATGATTTATACAATATTCCCAGAAAATCTCTGGCAAACTATTTTTAGAACATGGCTACTCATATGGTACCTGGGATCTATCTGTGTAAAAAGATCTGTAGAATGTACAATGAATTGGGGTGATGGGTAATCCGCAGCCTGTCTTGGCTGACTTTGGACAACAGGTGGAGGAAACCCTGGACTTATTGCCAACCGAGTGCAATACTGTTCCAAAAAATGCTACTAATCTTCGGTATTTTAGTATAGTAGTGACAAAAATTAAACATAAATTAAACCAAAAATGGTCGCACTTTTGGCGGGCGTCTTGAACTCCTATGGACAGCAACACAAATCACAGCGTTGTGTTGTATGCGTGCATGAATGAGCATCCTCTTCCTGACTCAAAGGAACAACCGTTGGGGGAACAAAGAAAGTGCAAGAGATGTTAGGGTCTAAAAAGGTTTAACGGATGAAAGAAAATTGATAAGGAGAGAGCAATATTGGGAGCTACAACAGATGAATTGCCATTGGAAGCTATAAGTTGTTTTCAGCAAAAAAAAAAAACATACACACACGGGCCTTTGAGGCATATCGACAGCATTTTGCAGTAACTACCCTTGTGAAAGTTCCCGCTTACTCTACAAGCCAGACGTGACGACCATTTAAATTCTCATTTCATCTCCAGTCGTCTTTCACTTCCAAAACGCCTTTCAAATAACTGACTTTGGCAAGACCTGCAGAAAAGCTAAAATGTTGGCCAACAGACCTCAATGTTGCTTGAAGTTGTTATAGAAATAGTTTGACGCGATTATTGCAAACTTGACAGAAACCTCTGACAATCAAATGTTGAATCACAAAGGGAAATACATTTTGGATTTCCCAAGTGGTATGTGTAGAGGTTAAAATGTCATATACAGATGTGTAACACATTTTTTGTGTCCCAGATTACCATCAAAACGTTTTTAATCGATGTATATTATTTTTAACAGTATATATATACATTGAAAATGACATATATACACAAGTGAGCATTTCTTCAGTTAAGATGGGTTCAACTTCATTTGTGTATGATCAAGACAGTGTCAGGAGGCAAGGGTATGCTTTGAAAGATTATTCTGTCCATGAAGCAAACATTCCTCAAACTGCAGGATTTTGAACATGTGAGCACAATATCGAAATATTTGTGCGTGTATGCGAGCATGTGTGTGTGTGCGTGTGCATGTGTGTGTTTTGGGGGTTGTAGCTTAAGCAGCCATATAAAAACATGTCACTCAGGCCCCATTAAAAGTAACCCAGCCCAGCAGAAGAAAGAGACCCGTATCATCATTAAGTCATCTTAGGGCAAAGTGAAAACCGCAAATATTATTCCTGCATACCCCCTACAACACGCAGACGCAGCTCACACTAAAAATACATAACACTATTCTTTCATTTGAGCTGCTAAGAATTTGAGATTGACTTGTACGAACGTATTTAGGTTCTTTCTGACTGGTTTGTCACTGTGTGTTGCGTCTATTTGTTTCTCTACAAACCTCCTCTAACCAGTCCACAGTACCAGAACCATCCATTCTAACTTTTACCTACTTAAAATAAATACTTACCAACCTACAAAGAAGTACCTGCCAATCTACCAAAATCTATTTATCTAAATCAAACCTTGGTTTTCGTAAGCCTTAGCACAATTTGCTTTTTGACAAATTCATTAGTGTAAATTTGAGTCCGTTTAGTGCACACACTCAGTTTTCACACAAAAAGAAGATTCAGCCATTAAATTCTCAGAATTTAAGCACGTTCATGTGAAGCACGAACATTCATAAGTTGGGTAAAAAGGGTTCAACAGACAGTAAGGCATCATTCATAATAAAAGCTTTTATTTAAAACTCAATATTATAACCCTCCTAGTCTGTTCAGCAAAACTCAGGCACATTAGCATAAGACAACCAGTAAAAAGTCAGACCTTCAAAATAAAAGCTAGGCAGAATATTATCAGTTTCCCCCAGAGGTGGGCTGTCTGTCGATACAGACGGACCGCTGAATGGTGAGAAATATTTTAGAAATAATTGTAATTGTCAGCTTTTACTCTTGAAACCTCCAAATTTCTGAGAAATACTTAACCAGTCTTATCCTTGAGAGTAAGGGAGTTAAACACAGCCTTAAGTATGTCTACTTAAGCTAGAAAAAAGACCAAAACATGCATTCATGGATAACCGTTGCGTTCTTAAGCTTAAGAAGGAGGCAAAACCAATATATAAAGAGAGTGTCATTAACATATTGGATTAAGCAACACTGACATGAATTATTTTCTCCTCATTGTGAATGCCAGTCATGACTGGAAAGTCAATATTTGCTCTTTAGAGTTATGGTTTCATGAAGTGAAATGCGTCGGTGTACACAATTTTGCTTAACATTCATTGTGCAATGAAAGCAAAAAGAAATAAGAGCTAAGTATTAAGATATTTATTGTTTTGCTTTTTAAATATAATTTGAATGAATACATTGCTCACACATAGCTGAGCCAAGCATTCTAGGATACCTTCCTTTGCGGCAAAGAGAGGTGACGTCACTCAAGTAACCAATGGAAACACTGCATACTGTATATATGCACAGTCTGATTTGCTCTTAGCCAGAAAATGCAAGTTAGAAGATAAACAAATGTTTACAAAAATGCTAACCCATCCATCCATCCATCCATCCCAAAAGTAACACCTCTCATCATTTATTTCTTATGCGCTGACACTCTATTGTGTCAAACTAGACTTATTTCTGTGGATCAAGTGTTTGCAAAATGCCATTTTCAAGAACTTTCTTCTTTGCTCCCTCTCTGGGGAACCTGTCAACACCTGCAATGATCCTAAGCCACAGCCCACCAAAAGGCAGCAAACACAATGACTAAAGTATAAATGAAAATTTGGTCTGAGAAAAAGTGAAGGCACTGAATAAATTAGTTTTAATAGAAGTATATTTCAGTTAGAAATTCATATTTTGTTATTATTATTATTATTATTATTATTATTATTAGTAGTAGTAGTAGGAGTAGTAGTAGGAGTAGTAGGAGTAGTAGTAGTAGGAATAGTAGTGTGACAGTCAGCATTATGAAAAATTACTTGCTCCCATGGCACACCAGAGTGGGCAGTCATTATATTCTGATCATCACTTCAAATAAATTATCATAATTATCAATCCATCATGAGCCAATTCCAAGGGGAGGTTGGGGGCTTGAGGTGGAGTTGGCAGGAGGTAAACTATAGCCTGAAGCCATGGATCACTTTGGTGACCCATGAACCTCCCCCTGTTCACATAATAGCCCTCATATATTCAGGGTCATTTAGCAACCCTATTTAGAAAGTCCTTTATCCAGCCTGATATGAGGGGAAAAAAATCATATTCAAGTGTATGATGAAATTAAAAAAAAAAAAAAAAAGTCATACTCAAGTGTATGCACATGCACGCCCACGTCTGCAGCTGACCCCTCTTTGGCTGTAATGTCTTTTAACACAGAATGTGGAAAATCTTTTCTGAAGTCGGAGTTCGTTTCAACCCCGGTCATGCTCTCACATTAAAAACACATTTAATGCATGCTTCTTATCTAAATATGGTAAATAAGGAGAGCACACCTGTCAGACAGTCAGACAGCATTAATTGCTGTCTTGGAGAGCATCAGGGTTTGTGAAATTCAGCATACACACAAATAAGTGGCCAAATGCGACTGGCACAGAAATCCTAATGGCAACTTTAGCAGTTAAAAGTCCGTGAAAAGCAACATGAACTGATTCAATCTGAGGACCGAATGAACAGAGTTCACCGAAAGGCGCATAGAAAGAAGGTGAGAAAAAGATAGTAGCCTTCGGGGGAGATGATCGTCTTGGGAAAAAAGCAATCAGTGCTCATTGATTTTCTCCGCTGCCTGAATGGAGGGTGTCTATCTGGAAGTCATTATCTGCCATCGGATCTGCACGAATGTGTTTACACACATCAGGGTGGACAGCGGCGCTCTTCTGAAGATGAGGATTAGTACTGAGACACACACAAAGCGTAGACTGTCTTCATCACCACCCCCCATCTTTATATCACCTTTAAATCCAGGGACTCTGGAAAAGAAACAGCCCCAGTCTAACACCCTATTAACTTCCACAGACTTGGGTGTGTGTGCAGGGGAGAATACATGTAAGCAGGGCCTAGACAGCTAAACAGACGGATAGTCAGGTTTTGTGTGGTAGGGTCAGACCAAATCAAACAATCCCTGATACTTTCCCCAATGGCCTCCGATAACCATCTATAGCTTGAACAACACCGTCCTGTCTACGGAGCGAGCCAGGGAGCCAAGGAATGAGCAGAGGATGAATGCGGTCAGGAGCGAGGGGATTCTGATAGCAGATCTATTTATTTTCTGTCTGTGTGCCGATGGGAGGATGCACATTTTCTCACGTGCGCATTCGGTTGGGCTCAATCAAACTGAAGATACAATGACGAGACTTTAAGTCCCCTCTTTCAAACACGGGGGTGGTTTATACCATATACACTTTGTTTTACGTATATTTTTATCATCAACTATGTGCAGTGAAGTCAGAATATATTTTAGAGGCAATTAGCAACAAAGTTGCACACCAATTTCAGCCCTTTTTATAAATGAAGCATGACAAACAAATAAAGCATGGACTCCCGCTGTAACAATTAATTATTCCAGAGCTCCAACTCGATTGACATTTCGCCCGAATCAAGCAAAGCGATGGTGAAGGCAGGGACAGTCAATGTTAAGATGTGTGTGTTTGTGTATGATGTGGATGAATGAGTCATATCATAAGAAATGTCGCATGCATAATTTCATTCATATTCAAAACAGGCATGAAGCTTGCTGCCACCCAGTGAGGGCCCACACCAACTCCCACTCTGCATAATAATACGTGTGAAGAGAGTGTGTATATAATGTAGGCTACATACAATCTGGTCAACTCTGGGAATAAAACTAAACTACTAAGTATTCAGTGATTTACATACCTTCCTGCTCAATGCAGAAACAGGACTTCTGACTTTAAATGCAATTAATATACCAATATAAGTTTCTAAATATGACTGATGCAAAAGAGATCTTCACTGAGGTCACACTTTAAAAAATGTAGATGTATTTAAATGGGAAAGATCACAAGAAAAATGTTATACAGTGAACCCCACTTTATTATGGAGCAGGTATTTCATTTGGTAAGTGAAAATTCTTGTGTGGAGACTATATGAAAAACAAATAAACAAAATACCTTACCAAACACATTTAAATAGGTGTGAACTTGGAAAAAGCAGAAATGTTTGATACTGCTTTTTTCCAGACAAATGCCAGTGAGTACTCGACTCTGAAACAGTCATGGATTTTGATACCAGGTACCGATATCACCGGTACATTTGATACATAAGATTTCCCGAAATGACAATAGCAGACAATTGTAATGAACGACCAATATATGGTAGAGGATTCGAATTTAAAATTACGCAAAATGTATGGCAGTTTTCGATTATATTTTTCTATTTCTGTACATACAGTATTCTTTACAGATATTGACAGACATAAATGCCTTTAGTTCCCAATCGTGAAACAGCCCCGATGCGGATGGTACCAATACTGGCCACTGTCGCGAGTACAAATACCTTGAAGTCAGGCTTGGTATTGGCCAAATATCGGGATGTGATACCTGTTTACACCCATTTCAATTTACAAGGTATATAAGATGCACAATGTGCTTGCTCCAAGCTATTGGGTGTCTCAGTTCACATTTATTTAAAACTGACACATAAAAAATTAACTTAAAGTTTGTTTTATATCGCAACTTAAACACCGATATTTTAAAACAAACCCTGTAATTTAGCCTGAAGTGTCTGATAGCTTGATACTAACCTTGATGCTTACTTTAAAAACAGAAATAAGAAAAGTTAAAGCATCTTAGAGGAGGTACCCAACGCAGGACTCAATGTTCAGTTCCGATGTCTTTGTGAAATCTGGTTTTTATTTTTTTTCTGTGAGGTTACATTTCCAAATAAACGTGACCTATGTGTGATCTGTGTCTGGATCCTAAACAGCCCCAAACTGTCTTGCATGTGCATTAAGGACAATTTGAAATCACAGACAGCAGGCGTGCCTCACGTCTTTACAAAAATAAATGTTGCGATGTTGAAATGGCTGTCATAGCGGCGCCTGAATAATTTTAATCTGTTAAATTTAAGAAGTAAATTAAGAAGGGAAAGAGTGGGACTTTATGTCAATGTAATTTTGTGTATTTCTAGAAACGTTTCTTGACGTCTCAACATCGCTTGCTCCGAGCGAGCGAGCGAGTGCTCACTGAGCCAATTGCTCGGCGCAGGAGAGAAAAAGAGAGAGACAAAAACACCCCGCTTTCCCTTCATTAAGTTGTCTTTGTCTTGTTGTTTTGTTTTGTTTTCCAGCCTGATTGCCCCCTTTTGAGCGCTGAATTGTGGCGCTTGTCGCTTCTTTGCTTTGTGCGAGTCGGATGCATGCGACCTGGGCATTGAGCATGAAGTCGCATGTCGAAAGTTTGGATATGTCAGACTCTGTACAACATACCCAAGTGGCCTGGGTCGTGTTTGGAAGAAAAAAAAAAACTGATCTGTGTTGTTCACACTGTCATTAAAAGATCAGATACAGGTCGGATAGGGGCAAAAAAAAAAAAAATGGAATTGGATCACTTCATGCTGCACTGTGAACCTAGTTTTACTTATGACAAACAAATCAGCAGCACATACAACAATACTACAAGCAAATCATGACAAGCAAATATTGTGGGACCAACATATATAAAAATTGTAACACTTGTATTACTGATATGTTCTCATGTAACTGAAAATTTCTTTAGACTTCAAAATCAGTAATGGAGCTAAAATCATTGCATAATTTACAGTTCATCGCTCATTTTGATGTCAGTCCTGGACCCCCTGTTGCCAGTGACCTAAGCTGCCGCCAGGCTCCATGGTTTCACCAAGTCACAGAGAGTCCACTTGGTTAGGGCCATTGTTCTTTCATGGACCATTAGATGGACATGAACCCTAGCGCTGGCCTGTCCTGACCTGGCGACACTGGCTGTTAAGGCGAGCTGCCAAGTCTCTTCAATAAATTTATCACCTCATAAACTGGTCCGCGGCTGGCTAATGGGATGTATCGCTCTTATGTGCCAGTGTGTGCTTTTTTGTGTGTGTGGGTTTGGTGCTTTCTTAAAGTTCTTTTTTTAAATTTTTTATTTGATTTATTTTTTTCAAGGGTGGTGCTTCTGCCTAGGTTATGTTTCACTGGTCAATAATGGCTGACATTCCAAATATGATACATGCCCCAAACCCATTGTTTTAAGAGAGGCCATTGGAAATAGACCTACAATTAAACCAAGCCTGGCTCAATTCTTGTGGGAGAATATACCATTCACAATAGCAGTGAGGCTCATGCAATTGAATTACAACGTTGGACTGGTAATGCTTATGTGCTATACATCAGCGTCTTGTTGCTCTTTGCGCACAGTCGGACATTTTGTTGCATTCACAATTACTTTCACTGTGAGTATGCACAGCTGAGTTGTGTGACACAAAAACAACACGAAGCTGACTCGACTCGCATGAACCAGTCCTACCTTTTTGCCGCAGCTGTCAGGGGAGGACCCATCGTGGTCATTCATCATCTGGGGAGAAAAATATGTATGAATATGACAGCAAAAACTGAAATTACTCTAGCTCAGCATAAAATATATATATATATATATATATATATATATATATATATATATATATATATATATATATATATATATATATATATATATATCTGTACTATACAGGCTCTTGGACAAGAAATGTGAACAGAGAAATATAATAATGGATGACGAGGTCAACAAAACACACTCAAGAAAGCATCAGTGTGCACATGCCCCTCCTGATGAATGAACAGCCCAAAGATTTGAAGTTAATTCTCCGCTTCAGCGTTGCAGGAAATTTTGCTGAGACAGTGTCTATGTGTGCGCCTATAATTACGCCTTCAAGCAATATTTACCAGGGGCAGATAGGTAGCAGAATGCCCCCAGTGTCTGCCTCAGGAAATGAGGGAATGATGTAGTGATGGGGCTACTCTGCTGCAATGAGAGGGTACTTCATATTAAAACCAAACCAAACCAGCAGCTCATTTGTTGTCCTCTTACTCTGATGCCCATTGATGCAAATGATGAGTACCTACTTTGAGATGGCGTGCCATTTCTGGCAAATTTGCTGTATAACAGCCTCAAGTGCAGATATATTGCAAGGTAGCCTCCCTTTTAATGCGTCCATTTTCCCTTTTAACCATTCTTTTACTGTTTGGCCTCTTACAGTTGAGTAGACCCAGAAAGTTTGCCGTCCATTAAGAAGGAGTAAGAGAAATTCATTTGTTATCTGTTGCAGAATCTGCCGTGCACACTGTGACGTTAGTCTTTGCCGCACAGCTACTTCTTTCATGCACTTTTCTGCTACCCTGTCGTTGATTTCACGGCAAATGATGGATGGTGGTACATGTAACGTGCTCGCTCATACGAATCGCCCCTGAAGGCGCTCTAATTACTT
Source organism: Hippichthys cyanospilos (assembly GCF_059441005.1). Taxonomy (NCBI): domain Eukaryota; kingdom Metazoa; phylum Chordata; class Actinopteri; order Syngnathiformes; family Syngnathidae; genus Hippichthys; species Hippichthys cyanospilos. The sequence continues at coordinate 15,459,418 of NC_142370.1, forward strand.
TTCTTGATAAAGAAACAATCTTTGAGCTAAAAACATGGGCCGTACACTTCTAAAATGAACACACGTTCATAAAAGGTCCAAATGACATCCCAAAATATATTAAATAAATAAAAGAAAGGGATGAGTGAGGTATCGATACCAGGTAACTTGCATTGGGCCAATACCCAGCCTTGTTTCAAGGTATTTGTGCTCGCAATAGAATGTGTCTGTTTCACAATCAAGAAATAAAAGCATACATGTCTGACAGATGAAGCTTAAAATGGGATTTCTGTAAGTATATGTACAGAAACGGAAAAATACGATACCAAACTTCAATGTCATTATTATGAATGAATATGACAATAAGTCATTGTGAGGAAAGAAAGGAGAGATTGTTGAAGAGAGTGTGTGTGTGTGTGTGTGTGTGTGTGTGTGTGTTCTCTTTCTTGCAATGTACCAGGTGCAACATGTACTTGGTTTGTGATTTATCAATTCATCCAATGAACGTGATACAGGAATTGCACAATGACACAGACTTGGACAGTGAAATTATACCAACATTACAATAGAGTAGAATATCAATATCTATGCATTAACCAACAACTCCAAAGCTTTATTCAATCCTTAAGAAATGGATTTAAACAAAAAATAAAACAAATCATAACCTCAGAAAAAGCAGAGATTCCCTTTCAAAAATGACATGGTGTGCACACGTGTGCTGAATACATAAAATATATATATATATATATATATATATATATATATATATATATATATATATATATATATATATATATATATATATATACTGCATACAGTATAATTCACACGTATAGACACAGACAGAGAGACAGAAAGATCAACAGAATCCCACCATGCAAATAAATACAATGTTAATTAAAGACGGAAAATGTGATTGGCCACTGACTGGTGTAGCTTTGATTTATTGCACATGTCGTTTCAAAGTGACTTTTGCTTTGCTCTGGCTCAGTGAGACAAGTCCAAATAGAGGCCAGCTTATGTTGAGAAGGATAGATTTTCCACTACATAGACAGAACTAAAATGTCCATTTGTTCTGTATCTTGCCTGCTGAGCGCTGACATGTCAATATGTCTTACGGAGGAGAGAAAACACTGCAAGGAGGGTAATTAGAAAGTGTACGTATGTGTGTAACTCTCGCCCCGGCCCATATGACCTCAACCAAAAACAAATCCAGTTATGGCTTGATGAAAGTGCAGCCACCTGCACAACCATTCCGCTCATTAACGGTATGCATCGATGTGTGTTTATGTATCTCACTATGTCCGCGTTGGCTGCTTTCACACCAGGCGGCAGAGAGAATGACTCCCTCCCATTATTAAAGTTTCAATGTGCAGCGTGGGTTAGAGGACTGAGTTCTTTCAACGCCACTTTAGCACCATTCGTATTGACATGCCATGATGACCAAGGGCACAAAAAGAAAACACAGTATAGCGAGAGAAGTGTGAAGTGCCTGGAAGCCTTTCTTTTTATAAGACATGTCACAGTCTAAAACACTCGATGGAGCTAAATCCTGCCCCAATCACTTCTACCACCAAATTATTATTGTGAAACGATGGTAAAAATGCTCCAGGTTTTTTTTTAAAGATCCATTGTGCACATGTGGTGGTTTGCATCCCGTTCCCCTCCCACAAAAAAAAAAGGAAAAATCAAGGATCCTGAGAACAGACAAACGAAGAAAAATCTATTTATAAAAGTCACAGATGTCAACGGGCATAGCCACTGCAGGATGTGAGCTTGCTCATCATCATCCTCAGAGGACAACTAGAGGTTTGCTCCGTAGGAAAATGTTAGCTGTGGATTGCCAAGAACAATTCTCTTCAACTCTGAATAATAAGAAGCAATACAGCAGCATGGCCCAATAGATGGCTACAAATGTCACAAAAACCACAAGTTTCCAAAAAGAACCATCAGCAAACAAACCTCAAGGTTTTTTTTTTTTGTTTTTTTTTTTTAACCGGGGCCTTGTTGGACACAGCCACAGTAAAAAAAGCCACAAATTGAAAGTTTTGCTCACATTTATTGGGATCTTTTGCAGCTTTTTGGAATGTAGACGGGACCTTATTTTGGTCAATAGATTATTGATCACCAGAATGGCGATGGAAAAGGAACCAAGGGCCAAATGTTTCATGGCAAAGTTAGCAAGCTATATTCAAAAGGCATAGACAGGTCAGTTATGTTGAGACTGATAAAAGCTGAATCAGAGTGTATGAGTGCAGGCCGGGTAGCAACGTGACATATTAGACGTAACATGATGGAAAAGGGAAAAAAAGTGACCCAAAATGCTCTGACTGCAGTTTTGAATTATTTAGTTGTGAATATGAATATGCTGGTCAACTGGACCAATAAAAATGGATCTTTGATGTCTATGGACATCAGTGGCAGTAAAAGATTTTTTTTAAGAGGTTTTTTCTTGAAATTCCATTCATAAAAGTCCAGCAAAACATAGGCGATACTTTTCTGTTGACCTTGCAACAGATAGCTATGTGTCTAGCTCCACTCACAGTGCACACTGACCACCAACCCATGAAACGTTTCTGCCATGCCACTAAATGAGTGTGAATGGTTTAAAACCAATAACTGGACCCGCCTGACCCAAAAAGGAAGAAAAGTTGGAATATGAAGTCTCCAGTGGTATTTTCTCACAGGTCCATTGCTATCATTTAAACACTCCAGATAACAACCAATTTACACTTTCCTACAAGAATCAGTTCGTGGCTGTTTGAATAAGGATACACTATGAATGCCGTCTGCTTTTTAACAACGGCCTGTCTCGAGATCTTTCGTTTGCTTTGCCTCTATGAAACAGTATAAAACTGGACTATTTTGGGACTTCCCAGAGATACGGGCCTTGACAGCTGACCCAAAACAAGACCAGAGCTATGACCTCTTAAGAACATGCCTCAACAATGAGGTTGCCCATAGAGCTTAAGTGGTGTGGCAGGGGAGGAGAAAACAAGGCCAAAGTGGTCACTGCTAAATAGCAGGAAGCTGGGCGTCCATCAGATAGAAAATATTTATGACGACTTTAATAAGTGGAGAGCCAGAGGTGTGCTGGCCAAGGCAAACACAGGAGAGGACTGATAGGAAACATTCTTTCTCCAGCTCCCCCTGTTTGCCCGTCTTGGTTGATCGAGAGCGCGATTCCAAGTAATCGCTCGTTTGATTCATGATCATCATGTCCACTTTTCCGTGAAGCGAAATGTTCGACAATTATATCCAGAACATTAGCAAAGGCAATAGTACGTGAGTTGCCGCTGTTTAAAAGAACCAGCGATTAGCTTGACACTAATCGCTCAGGCTAAAGCTAACAGTCGCCCAACCCAACATCTAGATGGGGCTACGCAGGGTGCGGCCCGTGACAGAACAGCGATGAGATAGAGCTTACGGAACAAAAGTTAGATTTGGAAGGCAAACACGCTGCAGTGTTGTGCGACTCTGGAAAGTCACGGCCACTTGTCTAATACAAACGGCTGGTATTTACAGAATGAGCCATGACCCCGTGTGGCCCTCCAAGCCTTTGTGTGATTTATAAAGAATCCCAGAGTCAAATATGCTGCCAGGGTTTGCATTGACCCCAGACGGGCCTTTACTCAACATTTCAGTCATGTACAATTCACAGCTCTTGCGTCGACATGAAGATTTGGTATCAATCAAATATTTGTGTTCGTACATCTGACAGTTGAAGCATTTATTGTAAATCCGTTGATTAAAAACATGATGATGTTCCTACTACCAACTTTGGGAATCAAACAATCTAACCAAGGAAGAACATGAATCCAATACTTGTGTTTGTACGTCTGACAGTTGAAGCATTTATTCAAAATCCATTTTTCTTAAACATGGTGATGATCCCAGTGCCAACTTTGGGAATCACCAATCTAACCAAGGCAGTGGAAAGAGAGCAAATATATTAAAAGGGTTATATTTTCAAGGCGGCGATACATGATCATCAATCACCTGGTGTCCAAAGCCCTTCATCCTTTTAAGGCCTTTGCCTCTGAACTTGATATCGACAAAGCTGTACAGATAAATTATATGCTTGGCTTCCACTTTATTGATAAGACATTTGTGCAGATGATCAGTAATAATCATAAGTGAATAAGTGTGCGCCAATAGATCTTGTTCGGGGAAGGATAGTGACAGCCAAAGGGTTAAGGACCAATAAATAACTAGCTTGCGCCCTAAGAGGATTGGCTGCAAAGCATCAAGAAACGCTCTGACGCGACTTTCAGATAATGATATATTACATTCTCCTTCCTCATTTTGATAAAGGTTGCAGTTCATCGATACGTGGCAGGATGATGAAAAATAATAAAGCCTTGAATCGAATGATCTATTCTTTCGATGACACGTATTGCCTCGTAGCAAGCAGGGGTTGTGGGAGTAAGATTTAGGAACTTGACTTGAGGGCATACGGATCAAATCAAAGGTCATGTCACTTCATTTCACAGCCCATGGCAGCCAGTGAAGCCATGTGTGACGGACGGTACTTGGCGTTTTCAGCCCAGCAGTCTTATATCGCAATTTTCTTCGAAATGGTTGCAAATAAGAGCACTGACAAATATGATGTATGGTTATTTCAAGGGCTGCTATGATCAAATCTTTTCAAACTCTTATTTTATGATTATGACAATGAATCATTGACTAATTCCCTTCATTTTTTATCATAATCTACCCAGATTGAATCTAAATTGAAGTGAGAGGATATATCGTCATGATATTTGATCTTATATGCTTATACATTTTAGACACCAACAAAAGGTACCCATAATACGAACCGGCAATTGTGATAAACATTAGCACGTTAGCCATGATCATTTAAGGTCAACAAACGAAAACTACCATTTAGTTCACACATAAATGTAATGTGCATGTAGACTTGATTAAATAAGTACAGTTGCTATGGAGATACATTCTAAACAACCCATCACTCCTCCTCCCCATATACCTTTAAGTATCCACTTAGTTCTCTGGTCTTTCTTCATTCTCTCAATTGCTTTTTTGTCCAACTTCAGCCTGTGTTCACAAGGAAGACGTCGAGCTTAGATGTTAGGTCATGAGCGGGACAGAGGTGAATGGTATAGTGTGTGCTGGGGAAAAGGTAAACAGCGCCGTGTGTTCATAAGACAGTCTTTGTTCAACTGAAAGTCTGTGATTTTAAGTTGCTAAGTTTATTGCACCAATACACTTGGACACACACTCTGCTTCATATGTTTCATTAAGTGTGACAAAAAACTCACTCACATAACCGAGACAGTAAATACCGCTGCTACTGACAGACATGATACTGTCCTTCCTTCAACTACAGCGAGGATATGTTTGTCATACTCTTATGTTAAAGGGTCTCAATCTATATACAGTGTGTAAAATAGTTGCATTCACTAGCAATTAACTGTGAATGAAGCAACCAGATGATGTGCGCAAATAGCAGCAGTGATAAGAGCACTTAATAGGTGTAATAGCTGCTATTAGAATGCACATTATTTTTAGAACGATATGGAGATAAAGACGCACAGAAAAAAGATTTCTTCTCTGTAAATCGACTGCAACTACTGCACTTTCCATCCCTGTGCTTTTTTAGGGGGACAATCTTGTTTTGTCAGTGGTACAAACACACAAAAGCGTGAACACATGCTTACTTGCAGAGGCCAAAGGCCAGCAAGCAAAAAGAAAATCAAAAAGGTTTTGCCTGAAAGCACTTTCACAGTTGGCCAGTGAAGAGCAAAGATATACATAGAAAAAAAAATATACCTTTTTCTATCCTTGCTCTAAAAAGATAGCTACATTTATTGCCATGGGAGCTGTCTCCAAGTCCACAGGATCAACCCATCGCCTCCACAATAAATGTCAAGCTGTCATGATTTATGCAGCTAATGAAATTGATTAGGCTGGCTACAAGATGCCGCGCATTTCATTTCTGAGGCGGCCTGAAAGATGTGTGTAACATTCTCCGAGAATATTGAGTGGAAAAAAAAACTGTGAGAGACATCATGTCAACTGCGTCTTGATAATAAATCATTTCAGTGTGGCCTTGAGGACTCTTGAAAGAGGATATACTAAATGAGTGGAGATAATGTAGCAGTCCCACTCCTGCGTACAAAGGCCATTGTCTGATGATATTGTAGTTAAAATTCAGAAGTTACCAAATTTCACCCGCTCAAGGATGGTGAGCTAACATTTGCCACAGTGAAGCTGTGACACCAAATAGTGGACTTGACTAAAATACGACTATGGAAAACATACCACCTACATAAAACGAGTGTATGAATTCTGCGTACTAATTGTCAAAGACAAAACATGTGAAATGTCATACTCATTCAGTTGACCTTCGGGCTCATCACAAATGACTTTATTAGATGGGCCATATCAGGTGAAGGCCCTTTACAACGCTATTAGCGTGAAGGAGGGACTATCTCTGTCACTAAGATTGATGTCCCCTAGCTTATCAAATCCTTTGATTATCAGCAAAGGCCTTCCATAGAGATCCATTTGTCCATTTGTTGCACTCGAATCTTCATCAAGCTAACCAGCATTAATGGGTGCTCAATGCTCTTATCATTTGGTCAAATGTGTCAGGGATAGTGGATTAATTTAAAATATTGGCATCCTCCTGACCAATTGAATGACAGATGTTAAAGAAGCAATAAGGATGCTGTGGATGTCGGTCTCTGAACCTTGCATTATAGCTGTCTTTCTGATGCATGGTGATGACGGATGACTTTATTGGGGGGAACTGCATGCTCACAATTTGAAGCTGGGACTTTCCATTAGACATTGGGCTGCAGCAATCACAATGGAAAAATGTTTGTGAACGCGCTTGACCTTTTTTGGCATTATTTTTTATTATTTATAGTTGATCATCATTGAGAATACACACACACCTCTGGAAGTTTGGTAAATAAACAATAACATGAGGAAAAGACCAAACAGACTGAAGGGGAAGACATTATTTTTCTCCTCGTTTTGGCCACAGCAGATGACTTAGAGAGAAGGTTATTGGACAAGGAGGGGGGTTGAATAGTGAGCTTGCTGAGAGGAAACATATCTGTCCTTGGGTTAAGGGACAGAACACAGTACTGCCTTTATTCGGAGTCTCGGCCCTGTCGTTAAGAAACGATGACACAGTCCTCCAGGTCCACATTAATCTTTAACAGTGTGATTTCTAAAATAACACCAGTGTTTTCCCAAAGGCATGCCATTAAAGAAGGGCCCGTTCAGTGGTTTCCGCCATCGCCGTCCCACACCAGAAGGGGCGGTAGAAACACAATGAACAACATGGCTGACCAAAATCCAAAGGGACATAATTAGGTCCGTCATCAAAATATGCTAAAATGCTTTTGACCTAATGTTTTCTAGCTGACAAGTGGCAGCTCCAGTGTCTCCCAAACACTGCACGTTATTGCTGTTAACAGTGTTATCACAGGGTCGCTCTGGGCCAGATAAAGCGTGTTGCTGCCGACGAACCTTCTGTGATTGAGGGGCTGGCTGCAGACACATGAACAAGAGGGCTGGGGTCAGTCAGCCCGCCTCTGCTTAGTGATGGCGGAGATACGGAGGCTGAAAAAACAGCGTTATGTAGACAACTATGTGTGTTTAACAGCAGAGAAAGGACAGCATCTCCAACACTGTTTTGGTTTTGGGGCCCAGACAGGAATCTCTCACTCCATATCTGGGTCCAAAGGGCGAACTTGGCGGCATGTGAGTGACTATTACACAGCATGATAGTGCCGCGGGCTAGAGGTTTCCACTATGACAAGCCAAAAGCCTTGGGAGACACAAAGAAAAATGGAACATTTAGTGAGATTATTCTGACAGGTAGTTGCGAAAACAAAAATCTAAACAATAGAGATGGAATTACTTTGCAGTGACAGCTTCGCTTCAACCCTTCCAGCAAGACCGTCTCTAAGATGTGACGATGTAGCATAGGTCTCATATTCAAAGATTCAAAGATGGAGCTCAGGTTTTCCCCAGGTGCCCTGGCTTTCTCATCCATTCCAAAATGCATTGCACTCAATTGTGTGAATTTGAGTGAAAATGGTTGTTTGGCTTCTTGCATTGGCGCAGATGGCACTGAGGACAGAGGGGAGAATTCTTGACTAAAACCTGATTTATTTATTTAAATTCTAAAGTATGGGGTTTGCATCCAGGCATTATTATACAAATGTGATATTTCCCGCTTCTCTTTGATTACAACATATGAATAGCTATAACCCCGATTCAATTAAGGGATTAAGAGTTGAACTTTTTAACTATGTAATTATTGTGTAGAAATAGGATCAGTAAATCGTTGAAAAGTCCTCGCTTCTTTATTTTAGGCACATCAACCCTGTCTCGGTATTTCGTTGAAATTCAATTTCATTTTGTTTCTCATCCCTGTCTAGAAACAACACAAAATGCCTCGGTAGGTACTGTATGTCTTCATACAAATCTTTCCATATGTTTTGGCATTGTCAAGCTGTTCAGCTCATCCCATAGCCCCTGTGTTTAATTTCTCATCGTTCTCACTCTTTCCAACAGTATGTGTCCCTTCCGCTGAGAGCTCAACAGAGCGCAGAGGAGGTCTGGCCAAGGCTAACATGTATCTATAATGTGTTCGTCTCAGGCAACCCCTCCACTCTCCTCCCAAGAGGAGTGGAACGCCACTCTGGTTCGTTGGCACAGTGGACAATGTGGGTGTTGTGTGGATGAGTTGGCTCGCTGTCCTTTTGCAGGCTGGAGAGTCAATGCGAGGCCACTGCTGAGCGGGCGTCTGTCCTCTGCCGCTCAATAAAACCCTCCGTCATCTATTTTTTCAAGTGGTCTTCCTTATTTGTCTTTCATTATGTTTTCTTTTTAAAGTCAGGACTTTTTCTTCTGCCTTCCACCCTGGATATGATCTGTTCCCACCATGTAGCTTAATAGACTTCTTAATGGGCTTGCAAGACAGGGTATCTGCGAGTGTGTGTGCATGCGTGTGTGTGTTTGTGTATGCACCACTACATGAAAGAAGTTCTTTTCAGCAATGAGGCACAGCAGATTGAGAGATCAGGCGCCTGCTCACAGTGGTAAATTAGTCATTGTACGCGGGGACTAATTGCAAATCTAAATGTTTTGCACAGCAAGAGAAGCGCACCAAAGGAGCGTAGTCTTGCTGGGAGTGGAAAATTAGATTATAGATTTTGTGTGCTCATTGAAATTCATTCGCCAGGTTCGTCTGATCGTCCCTAAATAGAGGCAGAATGCAAACAGCGAATTGCAGCAAACTGAATCTGGAAAGCAGTAAAGAATGTTCATCGCTTTCTTGCCTTTTCCATCATTAAGAACACCTGCATATTCCATTAATTAAAGAGCCTTATTTACATAATTCAGCCTTAAAATATGAAGGGGATAAATGCCAACAATACTAATTGACTCATTCATCATGGGATCTTGTTGGAAATAATCCTGCTCACTTGAGTAATTTTAAACAAATGAACCCCCCGTGCAAACTTTGAGGCCTAATCAAAAAGAGCAGAGCTATACCTTGCAAATATACGATATTTTATTTATTTAAAATTAACTCAGCTTTTAGTTGAAAAAAAAAAAACATCCCTCAAGACAACTTGCAGTAAGGATAGGGATTCTAAAAGATTAAGAATTGAGGAAATGTTAAATTGATACTATTTTGCGAAAATGTTGTGCATTATATCTTTGCAACCAAAAGAGGTGCTGTTGAGTCAGTCTCAATTCATTTGCAGTCAAAAGAAAAACACTAGGATGAGCCATGATAGTGGTTTTCAAGTGCCTGATTCCTCGCTACCTACTGATATCTTCTCTGCTCTACAGGTTATGTAGGGCTGACAGTTGAGTGACGTCCCTGCGTTTTTTTGTTTTTTTTTTAAGGCAGCCAGGCTGATTTACGTTGTTTACGTTTACGTTGTTTGCGCAAAGATGCTGAAAGTAAAGTAACGGGTCCTTTTTTGAAAATGTAGCGAGTATAAAATACGATTTGTGTGTTTAAATTTAGAGAATAAAAGTAAAAAGTTGTCAGGAAAAAAAATGTACAAAGTACAGGCAGTTTTTACTTAAGTCCAGGAATGAAGTATATGGACTTCGTTACTTCCCATCACTGGTCCGCTCTCTCTCATGAAACAATTTTCCACTGCAGGAATAATCTGCAATAGTAATTGTATATTATTATTATTTTTTTTAATAAAACTGGTTTTATATCAAATGTAATATTTGGCAATTGACTGAGGTAGAATTTGCTGGGAAAACGATGCAATTGATGCTTTTAAACGGTTGCTGGTAACAGAACAAATTATTGCCGGACTTGTCAATACCGACATAGTAAACAAAGCATCTTAAAGCAAAATCTGATTTCTCCAGGGCAAACAGCTTGTCAAACTTTGACTATTTTCATGACGTGTAGACAGATTGTTAATGTGAACAGTGTAGAAAATTTCTGGCCGGTCGCACATTTATGGGCGGCGCTTACTGTTGTCGGGGGGCGAGTGGGAGGTGCTGGGAAAATGTGTGGCACATTCACAGTAAATGAGATCTTGTGAGTAACCGTGGAGAGCATGCATCTTAAACTGATGATGCCCTAGACAACTTCCCAGATCTTTGCTGCCACGCTGAGAGCCCCACAATGCTAACGACCGACAACCATCTCTTGAGTAAACCGCAGAAAGTCACTCAGCGTCTTTTAGCTTCAGCAATGAAAACAAGTCCTAACAATGTGAACCAAGTTTTGTCTCATTCTTATTAATTGGTGACAGCAGGTTAATGCTTCTTTTTTTTTTCTTTTCTGCTCCAATGAATACATGTGACAAGCTTCTGATCCCAGCTTTTCAGCCTATGCCTGTTTATTTATCTATTTCAACTACACCCAAGGGAACAAAAAGCATGCAGAATGGCCAATGACAGCCATGTCGAATATCTCTTTCGGACAAATCTGGCCGTTTTCTCTCACTCCTGTCACTTGATGTCTTTATGCAGGCCTGAGGTTTCGGTGCCATGAAAAGGGGTAGGGTGTGAGCTGAGTGAGTGACCCTCACGGGAGGGGAGTATTAAATTGTGAAAAAGAAAGAAGAGCAAGAAATGGACGAACCAGAAGGCGGTTAAAAAAAAAAGGGGGGGGGGGGGCACCCCTGCCGAGGTCCAGGCATCTCACTTGGCAGGCCCCATCTTGGCTTCAGACGGCTTTTGTCAGCGAGGGAGAAAGAGGGTCTCTTCTTCATTTGGGAATGAGACAATAGACGTTTTGTCAGTTAGGATAGAGGTGTCAATGGGTGAGCATGAAGGGATGCTGAAAGAGGAATAAAGCCAAGGACCCATCTTCACATGGGGTGGGGTAGCAGTGGAAACTAGCCCAATGGGACAGCGCAGATGTTGAAACGAGGATGATTTATTAGCCTAAGTGTCCTTGGTGGCACTTGGCTACCATCCCAGATTCAGGAAGCGAGAGACTGAGAAAGAGTGAGAGACGTGAAGAACAAGCAAGAGGGGAGGGCAGTCGTGTATGAGACTTCTTAATTCCTTCTATGGGCATGGGGTGCCTCTTGCTCTCCGACCGTCATGGTATTTCAAGCCAATTCTCTCGTAGGAAAATAACTTGGTCGGGAGTCGAGTCTGCATCACTGAGCTGCACCTTGTCCCTCGACATTATCCGCTGCAATATTCCCCGAAAGACCCCTCACCACTCGCTCGCATTTGGGCCTTTATTGACACTTTTGCATGGTACGGTATCAGGTCTACTTTTCAACTTGAAAATCGGTCCTCCGTAAAATTTGTGAAAAACACACAATGAATGCATCATTTGGAATGACATACACAAACAAAGAGCAGCAAGACCGGTGTACAAGGGTCTCCTGTATTTACTTAATGGTCTGCTTACTTTAGAGGAGACTCAGGGCAGAGAAAAAATGGACCAATGCAGCAGAGTTGACACCAAAAGGCAGAGTAAAGGATAAGCTAACATTAGCTTGTTGTGTTTATTTAATTTTGCGCTAGAGATGGAAAATTCGACACTTTTCTAAATCAATTCACCACTCTTTGGGAGAATAATCACTGTTCAATTCATCAATCAATCCAATTTTATTTGTATAGCCCTGAATCACCGACGTCTGAAAGGGCTTCACAGGTTCATTTGAAAAAAGAAGTCATACAGAGACATCTTTTTGGTGTAGATACATAACAGCATCCCCTGTCAAAGCTCCCAGAAGGAGAATGAAAAACTGTTGACCTGGTACAATTTTAAGTTAAACAATGGTGCTAAATGATAACTAATATTAAAATACTTGTGAATTAATTTGATGATCAGCTAGATTGATTTTGACAGCATTACTTCTAAGTCTCGTTTCCTTTGACTTTTCTCTTGTTTTCTTTTTCCCTCCTCCCAGCAACATTTAATCTTGGAACTTGTTTTCCCACCTCTTAACACAGCCCTCCACAGACAAACTGTAGGAGGGCTTACTTCAAGTAGTAGTGGGGGGAATTTTGACAGCTTTCATCAAGAGTACCCACGGGGATGATTGATTGGCAAAGTAATTTACTGCCCAGTGTCCATTCTCTTTTTACTCCCTTACCCTTCATCTGGTTCATCTAGCCAGCCATTGAATGGCTCCCAACTCCTTGCAAAAATTTGCTGCCGAGAGGCGGGGGTCTCATTGGTGCGTGCATGTCGATTGTTCTACATGTCATACTTGAAGCTTTGCGCCGCGCTAACCACCGGCACAGATGAAAAAGACGGATTATCTTCAGCTTTATCTGGAAAACGACAAGATGGCTGCAAAGTTGTGTGAATGCAGGATGCACATGCATATGCAGACAAACAGCGGGTGACTCTTTGAGGTTTCGCGAGGTGGGGGGGCTTTTGACATTAGTGAAATGGAGGCTCATCTATCATTTGGAGTGGAGGACTGAGGAAAAGGCAGAGGAAAAGCCCAATGAAAGCAGAAGAGAGGTTACAGGGCGTCGTATATGTGCCAACCTTGCTGTCTTGATCACAGTCATCATCACCACCATCACCATCATCATGGCAACTGATCGCTTGCTGCAGTCCACGGTTGCCCGCCATGACTGCTCTCACTTCACCGCCCTCCCTTCCACTGGGCCCCCGGAAAGTTTTGTTCAGTTCATTAGTACACCAAAGATATGCAGATGCTCCAGGAAGAAGGACAAGGGCAGAGAGGATTTTGAAGCAGGTAAACATCACTGCTTATATGGAGTCAATCTGTTTCTTTGCAAACAAACACAATTCTGAATAGCTCAAGCGAGAAGTGCTCTCATTACTCAATGGACAATTAAGTGGTTTAAGGGGATATTTTGCGATCTGTGGTTTTCCTTACCGTTTCATGTATGGAAAAAGGAAAGTAAACAGCATGCGACAATGGAGCGAACATCCATGAGTAACGAGAGACTGGCATGTCAATGGGAACAAATAAAATGCTGGATGTGCTGATTTACCTGTCATCTGTGCATGAGCACGTTTGAGAAATTGTCCTAATGGCAAATCTCAGCATTGTGTTTCAATAATCAATGTTAATTTCATCAAAGGGAGAGAGTTTTTGATGATTCCATACGATACATTTAGGTTAATGACTTTTGCTATAGTAATGTTTTCATCAGCAAAAATAATGTAATTACCCTCATAAGTTAGGACCAGGGTATTTGCGGATCGAAATAAGTCAAATCGAAGACTCCTCCAGACCTTTTAAATGCCACTTTCATCAATCGTCAGAAGATGATATTGGCTCAATCCTAAAAAATTAAAAATGTAGCAGATATACTATTCGTGTTTTCATACCAAATAACCTTTACAGTCTAATGAGTGGAGGCTAATTGAAAATTGTGGGAGAGGGTTCATTTTACATGCCTCCGATACAACTGACGATTCGGTGACAGAAAGTCAACCAGAATTTAGACATGAACGCAGGTCTAAGTTGTGGCTCAAATAGTACAATGCATCAGATTTGCTCAAGATACAGCCTGAGAGATTGTGAGTTCCATGGATGTTTTTTGTGGGTTCGATTTCCTTAATACATTTGACAACGTCGTGCAGTAATCCTTCTGAATTATTGCAGGAATCAACCCATTGACCACACAATTATGACACTCGTCTTTGATATATTTTTAAAAGCGCCCCTCTGAGCGCAGCAAAACTACTTATGTCACACACGGAAGCATGATCAGGTGTGGAAGGTGGTCTCCAAGTACCCAACTTACAGAGATCTACTTAACTCCTCGTCGTCGATGTTTTGGCTGCCGGTAATTTCATAATAATTATTTGAATGTGCAGCGAATATTTTTGAAAACAAATTTTGCCACTTGATGACTGAAAATGGCATCACACTCATCACCCCATTACCCCTCACCTGTTTTGCAAATTGTTTGCAAATTGAGCCGCGGTCATTTTTTGAGCTTTCAGCTGATGTGATGCCATTTAGAGTTGATAACAAGTGGCAAAATCTGTTTTAAAGGTATTAATTGTACATAAAAAAATAATTTTGTCACGTAATTCTTTATAGAAACCATAATATGGTTTTACTGCTGAAAATGGTTAAATATGTGAATTGGTCATTCAAAGGGGGTCAAGAAAGCACTTTCCATTGATGGGGTTCATTCCTATAATGGTACAAACACCCTTTTCCACCTGTCCGAATCTAGAAAAGAAAGTAAACTCTTAATGCCCGCCACTGGACCACTCTTTGCTCTACACTTGCATCGGGCACAGATATATAGTGCTGTGTCTTATATTTGACAAAAAGTCTATCTTACAATCTTTCGCCATGATATGGCATGTCCTAGGAATACATGAAATACATGAATATGTTCTGATGCGAGGACTGTCGAACATGGGACAATGACTGAGCATTGGGGACGTGGGAAGATGGGTCCAGGGGTCACAAAGACTGCATACAGATGCCTCAACCCGCGCCATCACCAACTTTTTTTTTTTTTTTGACTCAAAGGCCTGTTTTCTTCTCACTTACATGAATTATGTAAATGGAAAAAAGCTTCCCTTTCTTCCCAGGCTGGAAGAAGACAGGAAAAGGGATGAAGCAACATGAGCAAAACGCCTCCCTCTCATTTTTTTTCTCTTCCTTGCGCTGCAACCGAATGAGCTTTCATGTTGGCGCCGTGGGCCTGGATTTTGCTCTGTGGTCATGAGAAAGGACGGTGATGGCCACTGAGTTGGTGGAGAGGCGGGTGTTGGGGGGCGTCTATGCACAATGACATATACAAGGAAAGAATGCTGGCCTTGTTGTTGGACAGCTTGACATTGATTAATGAGATAGAGAGAGAAGAAAATAAGAGAGAGGGGTGGCACTGGTTGGGTATGCTCGACAAGGCGAAGGGGGAAGTTTGAGGGGTGGGTAAGAGACTCCGGAAGAGCCTTAGGCTGCACTGACGATGAGGAAGATACTTGCGCTGGTGGCATAGAGTAGAGCCCATCCGCGCATTAGGGTCGGTCTTCCCTGATGATTCGGCCTGAAGGATTGTCTGCGCATGAAGGCTCACAATTTAACATGAGCCACATCAATCCTCATCCATCAAAGGTGCTCTTTAAAAGCTGACAGCACCATCACCAACATCATCTCCGTAAAGAGTTGCTTTGATAGCACTTCTTTACTATGCGCACTTCAGAAGCTCAGCTGCTTTGAGGCAACAGACTCAGCAGAGCAGTAAATGTGTTTTAAATAGTCTGTCACCATGTACTGTATGATATGCACTGGCTTGCTGTGAATACTTGCTGCTATAAATAAGAGATGAGCAGATGAGACGTGATGGTGATCAACTCTTTGATACGAGGAGCTGAGAGAAATTACAAAATGGACCATTTAGTTAAGAATACATTGAAGTAATCCAAATGGTGCTTGCTGCCTTTCGACCTATAGAAACAAAGTCTTCATACCAAACTCAAACATTTTGTTTATTTTTTGTATAGTTTGAGCAGAGATTTGTCAATTCTACTCTGTGAAAACGCTCTCTCTCTTTTTTAATTCAGTGTATTTAACAAACGATCTTGGCTCAGGTAAAACATTACTGCTTTAATCAACCTATACAGTGTAATAAAAACAAAAACATTAACAGCATTTATTTGGTCTCTTAATCTAAATATGTAAATACACCTTTTACTAGTACATTTTTCAATTGTATGTACACATTGCCTAAATATTTTACAAGATGTGTTTATAATTGAGTATACACAAATGTGGACTGATAGAAGAATATTGTTGGACTAATATTAATATTATACAGCTTCCTTTTTTTCTTGTTTTTTCCTCATTTTTTAATGCAGGTTTATAAATGCTATTAATTAAAAAGCTATTTATTAAAAGCTGTTTTATTTTGAATATTTAGTGTAATAGCCATATACCGCAATCTTGGTTTACTTCTAATTTCATTAACTTCATTTCAAGATGCATCTTCCCGCATTTGCTGATTTAAAATAATGATACTATTCAAATGTTGGTAGAAAAGTTTTCATGTAACAATATCACAAGTTGAATGTACATTGAAAGCAACCCTATCTGCAATGTGTCCCATGACGATAATCGGTTTGACACTGCTTTCCATTTCAAGTGAAATAGTTGCAGTTACTACCTGTTTTATATGATAGAGGTATTTCCTATTTTCCAAGCTGTATTCTTAAGTTAATCCCTTCCATTCAGTGTCTTGTTGATGCCTGTGTGTCGCGGCGTCACTGCTGTTGACCTTCTACTTGAGGACCAGATCCCAAAAACCTCCGTCTCCAGCCAAGTGGGATTTCAAAGCCTCTCCTGGATGTCCCTGAGCCCTTTTGTCTCCGCTCTCATCTATAGGTGAGCAGTGGTCAGCCCCCTTCCCACCAGCGACCTCCTCAAAAGTCAACACAATAGCCAGATTTCCTCCCAATTTGCTGGAAAAGAATAGGAGGCTCAGAGACTCTTTTCAATAGCTTTGAATGGTGGGCCTAAATTCAGTCTCAATTTTGGGTATGCCCGGCCTCAACCCATTTTCGATCCTAACTCTGAGTAGGATAATCCAAATGCTCCACGGTGTGTGTTGCAAGCATCTCCTTATCAAGACATTTTGTCGTTACTATGTATTTGGTTGATAATTTTCAAAAATGCAAGCTGCAGATGGATATAACCGCAGTATCCCACTGTGGTCAAACATGAGAAATTGTGATAAAGAATTATTGTAAGTAACCATTCGTTTGATTATATGATAATCCCTCTTTTTCTCAATTAGACATTGGGTTGAACAGAAATTGAAAGCTGTAATTTTTTTCAGGATTGTGATCAACTAGATTAGTCTCCTGATTAGCGATTGTAGCACCTGTTGCTTTGGCAGGTGACAGTCTGTATTACACTGGCGTTTGGCTGAAACTACCTACTGTATGTCAAATTTAGTGAATTTAATATTTTTTGCAAAAAAATAGTAGTACTGTATTAGTTAGCCCCCACGTTGGTATGTGAATTTTTTCTTCTTAATTTGGACCGATAGAAAGCATTAAATACTGCTTAATTTCTTTAATGTAATGTTGAAGCTCAACAAGCATGCTGTTATTTCGGTTTCTGCGAAAGAGATGGTTTTGGGAAGTGCAAAGCCAATATATACTTTAATCGGATTTATTTATTTGAAATCACAAATTTTTCATTCATTTTAATTCTAGCATGCGTGGTAGAGGAGCCTTAAACGGCCACATACCGTAAGTGCATACAGCACTCACAATACAATACAGAGGCTGCATTTAGGCTATGATCCATTTGAAAAGCCATTCTAGATAACGTAGCGTCATTATATTAGTTAATATAGCAGCGTTCATAAACTCATAGGAAAAGTTGCAACCGATTTATATCTGAAGTTGCCCAAAAGGGAAAAGAGAAACACATTATACGCAGCGCACTGGCCTCTGAGTTTAGCAAACTGGCATTGATATGGCTTGATAAACCACCAAAGCTTACTTTTATACAGCAAACTATTAAAATGGGGGAATCAACAGAGTTTCTCAATGATAGCATCATTCATTACGCCAAGCTTGTACACCCGACTTATGGTGTGAGTATATTTTTATTCGATTCTCACTTCGCTCCGCTGACCATTCGTCCTACTTAACCTCTCTGCACTCCACTCTGCTCCAATTATGTGAGCACACCCGCCTCCCTGATGCATATGTGTACTTTTGCTTGAGGTCAGTTCTAATCAACCACCCTTTGGTTGTACTCACACAGGCATGCGCCCCTCTTGACGGTGAGTTCCTTGAAAGACTCCTGCTTACATCGCGAGTCCAAGGACTGCTATTAAAGCAATCAGGAGCTTTCTTAGCTAGGTCGAGAGCAAGGTGCTCACATGGGGATTCTGATTTGAATAATGCAAAAGGAAAGAATATGAAAGCTGGGGAAATGACAAACAGAAAGAGGGATAGGGGAGTGAATATAATTGTTATGATTACAATCAACAAAGGATGTAAAGATCCAGAAAGCTGCCAACTTCTTAAAGGGGCCATAACATGATATTTAAGTACTTTGCACTGTAATATGTGCATATAAATTACGTTTGGCACATTGACCTTTTAATTTCTCATTAAAATGAGTTTTATGGTACCAATCTTTCTAAAAAGAAAATAAAATTATTCATTTGCTCTTACCGTGTCGCGCCATCTTGAAGCTCAAGCAGCGGGCCACGCAACATGCATCCATCCATCATCTTGACCGCTCGTCCTCACGAGGCTCATGGCTGATTAAGACTTCTCCAACAGCATGAAAAACGGGGCCCAAAACAGACTTTTTTCTGACATGCATTCTGACATGCAAAGCGCCATCAATATAGCACTCTCACTAACACACATTGCTTCTACAAAATGAGTCCCAGTGGGAATATAGTATTCATAGCAGTAGATCCGCCTGTGGGTGACTTTAATACTGATGCTAATTGTCCGCCTGTGTGCTCCTAAACAAATATGTTGGTCGCCTCGGCATTTCTACAGTTAAACGTTATAGCTACTAAATGAAACATTGCTCTTTACTTGGCCGACTTGGTGCAAAATCTCTCCTCCTCAGCTCCGGAATCTAAATGAAGTGGAGTGTATTTTCTCTTGCAAAGGCGGTGCGGGGATTGCGAATTGCCACTGTCTCACTCCTGTCATCATATGGGAACTTCGAGCCATTTTCAACTGAATGGGTAGGGCCAGGGTAAGACCACAGAATAATCAAGGAATGGTAACAAACATCAAGGAATCAAGCAGCATGTCAATTGGTAACATCTGCAATTTAAAAACACCAACTTAAACCTTTAATGCTTGCTTAAAACATGACGACTTTAAAATTTGTTTAAAAATGCCCCTATAATGTAAATAGATTTCTTCATCTCTTGATATGCAAATGACTTCACTGAGTTCACTTTCTTCCATGACCAAGGTTCTAAATCAATTTACTTGTATAAAAATAATTTTCTCCATTATGAATTAAAAAGCAAATCATTTGCCCATCCATTAAATACAGAATATTTGCAATTTTATTTTTATGTATTTATTGATAAATACCACTGTGCTGCAAGATTGTCAAAAACATTTAAATGCAAAATTATTCAACTCAGACCCTTTATGATGAATATTATAATTGGGCCTGTTTTCCGTTGCCTGTACAAGGGTCACCGGGGCCCCCTTCTGGAGTCTTAGTGTTGCCTTGTTCTTGGACTTCTGTGCTCGTTATGGATTGTTCATAACAAACACGTGTTCAATTATAAGGGTGTTCATATGTGCACATCGCACCAGGACACCCTAGTTTGATGATTGACTTTGTCGTTGTATCATCCGTTTTGTGGCAGCTTATTTTGGACACTCGGTGTGAAGAGAGGAGTGTAGATGTCAACTGATCACCACTGATCACCACTTGGTGGTGAGTTGGCTCCGATAGTGGAGGAAGATGCCGGTCAGATCTGGCAGACCCAACTATATTGTGAGGGTCTGCTGGGGATGTCTGTCAAAGGAGCTTCAACTCCCACCTCTGTCAGAATTTCTCCCACGTCCCAGGAGAGACGGGGGACATTGAGTCTGAGTCTGAGTGGACCATGTTCTAGAAGCAGCTGATCGGAGTTGTGGCCGTAAGGTGGTCGGTGCCTGTCGTGGCAGCAATTCTCGAACCTGCTGGCGCACACTAGCGGTAGGCAATGCCGTCCAGCTGAAGAAGGAGTCCTATCAGGCCTTTTTGGCCTGTGGAACTCCAGAGTCACCTGACAGGTACCAACTGGCCAAGCAGTGTGTGGCTTTTCTGGTTGCCAACGCTAAGGGAGGAGTTCTGTGAGGCCATGGAAAACAACTTCTGCATGGCTTCGCAGACATTTTTGTGGACTTGGAGAAGGCGTTCGACCGTGTCCCTTGGAGAGCGCTGTGAGGAGGGGGTGCTTCGGGAGTACGGGATACCAAACCCCCTGCGGGCTGTTTGGTCCTTGTACAACCGATGTCAAAGTTTGGACCACATTTCCGGCAGTGTCGTACTCATTTGCAGTGAGAGGTGGACTCGGCCAAGGCTGCCCTTTGTCACAAATTCTGCTCATTATCTTCATGGACAGAATTTCTAGGTGCAGCCGTTTGGGGAACACAGCATTGTATTCCTGCGGTTTGCAGATGGTGTGGTGATGTTGGCTTCTTGACATCCACTGGAGTGGTTCGCAGCCGAGTGGCTAGGATGAAGATCAGCACCTCCAAATCAGAGACCATTGTCCTCAGCCGGAAAAGGATGGAGTGCGGGTAGGCCATGAGCTCCTGTCCCAAGTGGAGGAGTTTTAGTATTTTGGAATCTTGTTCATTAGTGAGGGTAGGATGGAACTGGAAATCAACAGGCGGATGGGTGCAGCGTCCGCTTTGCTGCTGATGCTGTCCCGGTCTATCGTAGTGAAGAGAGAGCTTAGCCGAAAGGAGAAGCTCTCTATTTATCGTTCGATCTATATTCTTGCTATCAAAAGAACAAGATCTGGATACAAGCAGACAAAATGAATTTCTTCCACAGGTTGTCCAGGCTCTCCTTTAGAGATAGGGAGAGAAGTTTGGTCATCCAGGAGGGACTCAGTGTCGAGCCGCTGCTCCTACAAGTTGAGAGGAGCCTATTGAGGTGGTTCGGGCATCTGCTTAGGATGCCTCCTGGACGCCTCCCTGGTGAGGTGTTCCAGGCCCCAGGGGACCACCCAGGTCACGCTGGAGAGACAAGGAGAGAGTTTGTCTTTGAGCTTGCCTGGGAACGCCTGGGGATCATTCCGGAGGAACTGGACGAAGTGGCCGGGGAGATGAAAGTCTATGCTTCCCCATACTCAAACTGCCACCCCCACAGCCCAACCCCGGTTAAAGAGGAAGAAGATGGATGGTTGGAAAACATAGGGATAAATAAATTAGTTAATAAATACAGAACATCTTTTTTATTGGGGGAAAAAAACTAATCAAATTAAGTCACACATGCAAACTTACAAGTGTTTTGTGTGAACCTACAGAGTGATGTCAGGACCTCTTGTTTTGTGTTGTAAGTTAAGTGTGAACATCTTTACAATCCTTCTTGTGAATGTGTCCGTTTTTAATCTGCATTTCTGTGTTTTTCCAGTTCAATCATTTTCTTTAAAGTCAGAATATAAGCTACGAAGATAATAACACCAGATATAAATATACTGATAAATAATATAAACAAGAATAAAATAATAAATCCACGAGTGATACTTTGTAACTTCAAAAACTTTTAGATTGGATAATTCACAAGTCTAGAAACCACTGTGCCTATTGGGAAATCAAGTACTATGAGCAAAGCCACAGCAACTCTGTTTCAACATAAATCAAGCGTGTTAGTGCCTCATCAGACATATCTACCTTTTGTGCCCTATGTGCGTCCTCAGGTCTAGACCGCGGGTAAGCTAATCACGGTCCTGTCGCTCCCAGGTTAAAGACTCACCGCTGAGTCTTCTGGCACTAATGCCGTGCCAAACTGATAGGGGACACATTAGCTTTGACTACTTCAGCATGCATTACAGTGAAAGAACACTGTATCCCTTCCCATTAAAAAGCCACCAGCAAGGCTGTGATACGGGCCTACCTGTGACGGCTTAAATTAGACGTTTAATGATAGCCCTGCAGCAGGGAAGGAGTGCTCAAACAATGAAAAACTGATTGGATAGTAATTTGGTGTGAGGGTCACAAGTAATGAGCCAGTGTATCATATCACTTCTGTCACTTTTGTCACTTCAGGAATAGCAGGGATCCAAGCGCTGAGTGGATACCATTAGAGGTCGCATACTTTACATACTTGTTGTCACATTAACACATGCTGCAACCTGCTGTCCATGTGAAGCTTTACTTATGCATTTTTCATCACATTGCCTGCAGCCTGTTCTTTTCTTAGATGTACGACTCCAGCTTTATAAGGGACTGAAAAAAAAACGTTTCTTCCAACTACAGTATATTCACTACTGATCCGAGGAAAATTTTAATGAACGCGTGAGTTCATGGGTCAGTAAATGCTTAAGAAATATTTTTACTATTGTGCTCCTCCTACAGTTGTGAATGTATTTTAGTCCACCAGGGTGAATCGACTGCAGTAAATAATTTGCAGTTGATTTGTTAAAATGACCTAGGTTGAGGTCTGTGACCATACAGTGCATGCTTCCCAAGGACAGTTTGTAATAACACTGGGTCTTGAAAAAACACTTTCTGAGCATTTGAATGTGCAAAAAGGTTTGTACAAATTGTACACACAACGGCCGCGGTGCATGGTGTCCGAGGTCCATTAACCATGGTTTTTGTTACATAGAAAATACATTAAATGATGATTACTTTGAATGAGTTCTGATTAAGTATTGGAGTAGTACACCTTTTGCTGTTACACAGTAATCTAATTCAGAAGTGATAGATTTTCTGCATCTACATATATATATATATATATATATATATATATATATATATATATATATATATATATATATATATATATATATATATATATATAGAGTGTATCGAGTAACATACTGTTGCAGTTGGGGGGGGGGGCAGACTGCAAGGCAATGTATGTGTACATGTAGACACATATGCTGAAACTAATGCAACGATGAAATCATTTGAAGTTTCAATTATTTACTTTTTATGACACAGCTGGATATTACCGTAGTTTGTCTAAAAGCCCTAAAGGTCGCCATCAACGTTACTCTTCCACGAGAAGTCATCTTTGGATCTGTCCGATTTGTGTGAAATTAAGGTCTTTGGAAATGGTTTGCTGATCATCTTACTTGGGATACTATCCCAACCTTTCTTTATCCGTGTAGGTTCTCTCTGTTCTCTCTAAAAGCATGCATGGCAGGTATTAGACTTTCTAAATTGTCCTTAGTTGTGATTGGGTGTGTGAATGGTTGTTTGTCCCTCTGTGCCCTACAATTGGTTGGCTTTTTAGTGGTTGAAATTAAACAAATATTCACGATTGGCTTGGATATGCAGGTGCATTGAGTGATACAAATACTGTAGTCCTTAGGTGTGGTTAAGAGTGTGAACGTTTGTTTGTCACTGTGTTCTCTGTGATTGGTTGGCAACCATTTCAGGGTGTCCCCCGGCTATCAGATGGGATATATACCAGAAAGCCTGCAACCCTAGCGGCTCTAGAAAATGAATGGATGGATGGAGAACTTTTATAGTAACATGTGTGACTACCTTTCAAAGTGTGGTTATACTGTACATGTTTTGAAAAGGTACTAAAGATTATTATCCACTTTGGCTTCAGCATGGTTATCTCTTAAATGCTATCAGTGAATTAAAAGTGCATTTTGTTCTCTATGAAAAAAGTAAAAGTAACAGAAGTAGTTCTAATCCATTAAAACCTAAAGTGAAAACTACAACTTGCTACTATTTAAATCAGCAGTAACTGATACACCATTGATTGTTTTTTGTGCATGGACCTAGTTAGACCACCTGAGTATCATTTTAAGATTACAAGATCATCCATAGATGAGACTGATCATCTATCTATTGAGTAGTCCTTTTATATAGCAGGTATGGGGTTGGAAGGCAGCCAAAATACTGGAGCTCCAATGTCATACCCCCTGAGTCCAGCAGCAAGGTCAAGTACACAGCAAATAGTTTAGCGCCTCCTTGGAGTCTGAGGCCATATGGTTGGTAAGCACCATGATTAATGAGAGATCCAAGCTGATATTAGGGCTAATTGACTGTGTTAGCCACCTCTTGATGTGGAGTCATATCCGTTGCACTTCTGGTGTTGACAGCGCAACTTAAGGGAAAACTTTGCACCATTTTAATATCCTTTCTGCTTTCGTATTTGCTTTCACACTTGTGCTATAACGTATATGCTACGTCAAGACATAATGTTATTCATTTAACTTTTTCCATCCAAATACATGTGTTCGAGGAAAAAATGGTGACAGAAATTGAAGCACCGTATTGAGTCAAAATGCGGAAATCTTGAATAAGATGTGGTCAGAAGAGAAAAAGGCAGCAAACCACAGACCAATAACAATGACAAACAATCACCATCATCATAATAATGACAAAATAACTTAACTGCCTTCTGTTGGTACATAAAAGTGGTCTTCAACATCTGGTCATGATATTCTAACACAGATATTTTCATATCTAAGGCTGGATTGAATGATTATTTTCATATTTTTTTTAATGATTTATTGATGAATCAGATTAAAAAAAAACATTTCCATCTTTATTTAAAAAAAATTCTTTTTTTTAATTGTACTGACAATGCACGCACAATTTATTTTGAATAGTGATGTGGTCACTTGTTAAGTCAGTAACATCAAAACATGGGCAAAAATGTGAATTATTGTTTACCAGAAGAAAGGCAAATTGTAAATAATTCATATTGATGCGACAGACTTAAAGAAATATGATACTATGACATTGCAAGACTGAAATTCTGAGGGTTCCGAAAATTTTAGGTCTCTAGACAGCCGTTTGAATGACGATCAAAAATACCAATGGATTTGTTTATTGATTAACTGACGATGAATCGATTAATCATCGCACCTCTAGTCGGATCTGCGGTAGAATGAGGGATGGGAAAAATGAATAATGCATCATTAATATGTCATCCATTTTATTCTATTCCAGCAAAGGTGCTCTCGACTGGTCGGTCAAAGGGCATCAATAGTATGTGCCCTGCAAAAATTTCATTTAGGATTGTTTCATGTTATATTGTATTTAAAATCATCAAGGAGTGTGGCCATTGTGTCATTCAGGAATTAATCATAACAAGCAATTACATCATCATCAAATTCAAATCCCCACCTAAAACGAACGTGTTCGCTTTTAAATAGTAGTTAGGTGAACACGTAAGCCTGCAAACAATGAACCAAATGTTGCTGAAAACCTACTTCTGCTCAAAGTATCAAACTCCCAAGAAGATAGCTGAGAGGAACAGGAAGAGAGACAGAGTTGTCTCGCAGCGGAGATGAAAAAAGAGTAAGTGAGCCATGCGGAGGAAGTCAGAGAGCATGAGGTGATGGTAAGATGACTCTCTGCTACCTTCGCTGACCCGCCTGACGGGCCACTCTGTTACACGGACAAGATGGGGAGGTATTAAGTGGCCCACTGTCCTGCCAGGTTAAGTTGCTGATCTGCTCGCCTTAGTGGAAAGGCAAACCCCATCTTCACTTCAGTAGAGGAGTTTGTTGTGATTTCGGTCTTCTCTTTCTCACCGACAAACCTGAGAGGTCCGGTTTATCTGGGGATAGAGTGAAGGGAAATACGGCGCCTTGCCATTTGAACACTAGAACTTTAAGCCGGCAACGGTTCGGCGATTCTCTCCCCATGTCTTCCTTGACTGTAATGTAACGCTGACATGCACCGCAACATAACTTTTTATGGAGGGGGTGTACACAAATGATACAAACAGATCATTGTGATTGATGTCAGAATGCATTTATTCCAGAATATGGAATGAAAAGCCACCGGTCCCCACAGAGAAAAAAAAGGAACAAGTTGCTCATTCTCAACTATGAAACAGGGACTTTGGATGCCGGGGGAAAGAAAGACACCCAATATCCAAAATCTCTCTCAGGGCCATCATGTGAAGAATTCCCCCTCTTCTACTCCTCTCGTACCCCCCCTCCTTTCCTCTTCTTTTCTTTTTTAATCAAGCCGTCTGGGGCTGTCAGGTCTTTTGAGACGAGGACTCCCAGCCATGTGAAAAGTTAATCCCTTGTGGGCCTTCTTCTCCGTTGCGCTCATCTCCCTGGGAACACTGCGGTGGCTTGCAGGCAGGTGGCGGTGGGCTGATGAGGGTGGGGGCGAGGGCTGTATGAAGGGATGGCGGGTGGGATGAACACAAGGCCACCCTGATCAAGGGATATAGTGGTGCAGATAGTTTGGAATTCCTCGTCCTTAACTTGGAAGCCCTCATTTAAACTTGGCCCATCCTCCACCATCCCGCCACCCGCCAGTAGCTCCGTCCCAATCCTTTACTACAAGGCTTTTCGACTAGCTCCCCTGCCTGGCCGACAGAAGGCCGGAATAAAGGGCTGAGAGGATTTGCGGCATGAAGGGCTCTTCGAGTGGCTTCCAAAAGGAAGACAGCCGTTCACATTGGAGAGGACTCTCCTCTTGCATTGTGCCCAAAACGTCTACACCCACTTTTTTCCAAGTCATTTAACTACGCGCGTCAATCCATCAGACTTGGTAAAAATTGACAGACGTCGATAGAGGAAAACACTGACTTTATTATATGGGCACACAGAATAAAGAGACAAACGCTCTTTGTCAAAGATCTTCATGTCATTTTTATTAAGTCCTCTCACAAAAGCGCTCCCGAGTAGTTCGAAGAAGACAGAGAGCTACACACTTGAATGCTTTGCTTGCTATGCATTTTTCCCCTTCCGTGGCCTCCCACTTAGAGGAAAGTGCCATTGGAAATATAGACAGGCTTAGTCAGCCATCCTAATCCTTCTTCCCTGTCCATCTCACTCTGACCCCCCACACACTGTCAGTCAGTCTTTCACTTCACTCACACACGCATCCTCCTGCTTCCTCCTACCTGATGTGGCCTGAGCCCCTCTTTCCTTATGAGGAAGGAGCTCGAGGATCGCCGATTCCATGTTAGAGGTGCACAGGGAGAAAGACTCAGGAGTCTGTAAAGGTCAGCACGGACTTTGTTCAATCTGTAGGTTTATCTCGGCAACAGCGGGGCAGGACAATGAGGCCTCTCGCTGCGCAACAGAAACCCAAGCTGAGGTGGCTAAATTACTTGGCTGATAAAACAGAATTAGAAGCACCAGGGCCCCGGAAAAGGGGAGGAAAGGGGGGGGGGGGGGGGCAATCATCATGTTGAGGATGGCGAGTGAAAGATCAATAAATTACAATTGCCACCATATATATATATATATATATATATATATATATATATATATATATATATATATATATATATATATATATATCAAAATACGCATTTGCTGAATCGGAGCATATCAGGCTACTTGCCAGCAACCCCACCTCCACCAACAACAACAAAAACACATGTCTCTTACTACAAAAACCTTGATGGGCATTTAATACCATGGGCATTTAATTGTCTGTGTTCGGTACATGCAGCATCCACTTCAACCTGTGGGCCTGGAAGGGGGCTCCTCCCACCTGTGGTCCCTTCTGGAGGTTTCTGATTTTCCCCAAATTGGGGTTTTTGAGTTTTTCCTTCCCCTTCTGGGAGCTTTGACAGGGGATGCTGTTGTGTACCTTACATTGAAAAGATGTCTCTGTATGACCTCTTTTCATTCTGTGAAGCCCTTTGAGACTTCGGTGATTTAGGGCTATATAAATAAAATTTGATTGATTGATTGAATACCTGTAATTTAACAGCACAACAGCAACACTCATCACAAATTGACTGTCCTTCAAAATGTATTTGAAAAATGTAATTGGCAGTAAGAGTTTCACAGCATCTTACTACATCTGTACAAAATTAGCCTCATCCTAAAAATGTTGTGTAAACCAGGGTGAAATAATCGATTATTGAGATAGAGTATGGCAAGCAGGGTGTGAACATGGTTGGAAAAATGGATGGATCTAACGAGCGCAATCTAAACAACTTGTGTTCTGCGGAAACAAGAAGATGGAGGGACGAGGGGTGCAACAGAGCACATCGGTTCTACAAGTAACGTCAGTCACTGGAAAAATCTTTAGATTAATAAGTATAATATAGTGAATCAATCAAACAAGTTTATTTGTGGCAATCATCTTTCCAATAAAATGTCACACCCAATATTTTTGTAGTTCTATCTATTTTTTTGACATTGCTTTACTTAGAAGATTATTTAAACTGTTTTCTTGCATTGATACCAGTTGACATGCTGCAGAACACAATATATGTTCAAGTGGAAAAACAGGAACTTTGTAGGTAAAGTTTGATAAGAATCATAAGCTATAAGGGCCAAAATAATAATAATAATAGTAGTAATAATAATAATAATAATAATAATAATAATAATAATAATAGTTATTATTATTTTTATTATTATTATTATTATTATTATTATTATTATTATTATTATTTCAGTGTTGCCAGCATTAAACATACATCTATATTTTGCAATTTGTCTAAGGAGTTCAAGCATATGCGGAAGGACATTGCAAAGAAAATCCTCTTCATTATTGGTCTTGACGAGAATACAGGTCACTTAGGATGTCTTTTTTCACAGTAACTAAAGGTGAAAGATTTTGTAATGGTGTCCCCTGTTATACAATGACTCACACTTGACTGTTAAGTTCAGGATATTTTAGTGGTGAGAACCTCTGGAGATTTTTGTTCACTCCAATTGTGACCATCATCGTTCATCAGAAGGCGCACAATTAAAAACAAGCTACAACATCTATGACTAAATTGTGTAAATTGGAATGCTGACTCAAACTTATAAAGCTATTAGAGAAACCTTCCAGTGTGAGCTCGATTTAGTGGAGGAAAGCTGACAGATTTGGAGTTATGCACAGTGTGGCTCAGGTTCTAAGATGATTAATAGACAAAGTGCACAAAACAGGTCTTTGTATCCTAAGATTCGACTTAAAAGGTGGAGACATCTCAGGGTGCAGCTGTTCAGTTGTGTGTGAAACAAACAACACAGATTGAGATCTGGACTTACCAGTCATTTGCAATTTTATGTTGGTTCTCAGTGCTTGTTTGCTGATGTACTGGTAACATGGCTGCAAATGCATATTGCAAGTTTAGCTATTTTCAACAAGTTCTTGATGGTGACTGGCTGAAACAAAAAAAGAACTTAGTAATTATAAACAGTAGTCGAGGTGTTGCGTACGTGATTAAAGAAAATCAAGCACAACAGCCATGAGAACTTGATGAATTGGTAATGACCTCGTTAAGATGCAAACATTATTGCTATTTTCCCACGAGTGGAAGAGCAGGTTGAACGAGTGCCGTGGACATCTATGCAGAGTGAAAAGAGAGTTTGCTTCCTGCTAGTATGCGAATGAACAAACTATCTCAGCGTCCACATCATTACTAAAATCAAACTGACCTAATAATAAACTGAACATGGTCGTTTTGTTGTTTTTTAAGGTCAAATATTTAATAATTGGACTTTGCTTGCATTGCTTAGACATACCTAATGAAGTGGTGGCGTATTTGGAGCGGAGTTAACTTCGATGACTTTGTTGAAAATCAAGCCATCCACTTCCGCAGTTGTGAAGGAGGAAAAGGATGACTTGGACAAATCAACAAAATAAACAGCATTTGATGAATGTGAAGACTGCCTCATTGTCTATTCCTGCCCTGAGGCTCTCCAACTGATGGGCCTATTCATCAGGGTAGTGATGAACGTTGGGGCTTTATCTGGCTTCAAATGGATAGAGAGGAAGGGGGCGGCTGCATGGGACAGCAGTTACCTGGGCTTCTCCACTAGGGAATAATGGGCCCATGTGCTACTTTTAAATGGATGTTCAAGGCACTATGCTAAGGGAAACCTTGCGCAATAAAGGATAGCATTGAGAGGGACTGTGTGTGTGCGTGCGTGCACATTTGTGTGTGTGTGTGTGTGTGTGTTACTCACACAAACAAGAGGTTCTATTGAAAATGCTTGGCTGGAGTGACTGCGGTCTGAAATCAATGACCAACTAATAACAGCCCAAATCCCAGCGACAACATTTGTCAAGTTCCGCTCTCGTCAACGAAGGATGAATTTAACGCATGCGTTTCCTCGGAAGCCTGCACCACTTTCATCTTATTCATTTACTAACTAATTAACAGATGTGGTAACGACTTATGAACAAATGATAAGGCATCAAGATTCTTATCAAACCTGACAATTAATTTGCTGCCCTGCTTCCTCGTTATCAACTACCATGTTCATTGAGAATAAATGACAACAGTTTGCGCTAGCCCACAGGAGACTCGTCTTTAATGGCTCCTTAAGTTAAAAAAAAAAAAAAAAAAGCCTAATGCTACTGCGGTGATTCTCCGGGTAAGAGTGACCATATGTTTAATATTAGATGGAATCTGTTCCACCGGAGTGCTCCGAAAGCAGAGAAAATTGGATTAAATTGGCTAATGGCATGTTTAAAACCTACATAAAATGGACGTGAGTGGAAGATATTATAGCACGCGAGCTGGGGACTTTTGGGCTTATTCTCCCTCTGGTGTTTTTGTGCCATGTGTAAACTTGGGGTTTCTGTCAAAGTCACATAATGATGACGGAAAACCGCACACTGTTAGTCAATAATACTGTGATTTAAAAAAAAAAAGTTAAATTCATAAAAACATACTGTCGTTTGCATATTTTGCATTCTGTAATACTGCAAACATACAGTACAAACAGTACGAACATTTTTGTTATAAGATTTTAAGATACATAATTCCACTGAGACTGTGCAAAATCAAGAATGAGGTGGCCCCCGACCCACACTGTGAAATGACTTTAAAAAAGAAGTGCTCTCAGTTTAAGGCCATGTTCTTCAGAGCATGCCTCTGATTTGATTAATAAAAGACATGATAATGACCCCATTTATGTGGAGTGCTTCACTCACAGTAGGGTGTTCAAGTTAACTAACATGATGTTAGGACTACAGGCGGTCAATGATGTGATGAAAAAATAGATTTGTGCGAGATTTTCTTGAAGTGCAGTTAGTAACAGCTTACTTCCACTCAATACAGAGCAAGCTTAGACAATGTAAGTGCTGTAAGGTTGCCATGGTGGCCTCTAGGGGACACTAGAAAATCGTGAAAAAATGGCATCTCCATATTAATATTTGTTAGTACTATTCACTCCTAAAATCGGAAAACAAACAGATTAGAATGCATGCAATGCCAGTTAATATTGAAAAACATGCTAAATATGACACAGGGATTAAATGAAGCATCAACACAGCACATAACAAAAATAATGATAATAATTATTATAACAACAAAAACAACAGCAACAAACTACAATAATCATAATAAAATGCATGTTCCAAATAATTATGATAAAGAGCAGAATTCTACAGGAAGTGAAGAAATCAGGCTCATTTCAAGCTGCACCTCTTGAATGCCTTTCAGAGGAATCTTAGGCATAGGAACACTCCGCAGGCCAAACACAAAAGGCAGGCAAACAGTGTGGGAGGCAAAAGGTGGGTCAAAACAGATAAGTGTCAGGGTGCGCCAGGACCTCTTCGTTCAGAGACGTGAACATTATTTTGGCTCAGCCTCAAAAGGCCAGCAACAAAGAGTACGAGGTGCGCAAGAAGTAAAAGAAGAAAGCTGCCACTGAGAGAAAGAAAAAAGATGTATTAATAAACGCTTGGTGTGTTAGATGCCTGATGCCATTGTTGGATAGACACATGTCACGTAGGAATTTAGCTTTATATAAGAGTACCCAGCAGGCGTCTTGTTCCTATCACTGTGTCAACGAGAGGGTAAACAGAAGAGCTAGCATATTTCTGACTTTCCACACATCACTGGATGAATGGCACTGATATGGAAAATCACCCCAAAAAAAAGTCAACAGAAAAAGAATGCGAGACGGGAAGAAAGCCGTTTGCCTTTGCAACAAACTCGTCCCACCAGCGAAAGACAAATATCATTTCCACTCACTGGGTACTTTTGAAGGTATTCTATTGGAATCCAGTACAAGTGCAATTTTAAAAGTTCATACCGCGACAAAGTTAATCATTCTCTTTTGACCTGCTTCAAAATGTTTTCGTCATCAAATAGTTCACCCAAGATATACAAATGGTCTGGCACCTCGTCAAAACAAAAAAAACACATTAAAAATACTGTTAAAGTAAGCTCTTACGTTGCCGATAATAAAAATAGGTTACAATTTTGTACTTCGATAATGTAATGCCATTTGATGAGGCGGCTCGATGGGGCAGTGATTAGCATGTCCGCCTCACAGTTCAGGGACCTGAGTTCAAATCCACCTCACTCTGGCCTTACTGTGTGGAGTTTGCATGTTATCCCCGAGCCCGCATGGGTTCTCTCCAGGCATTCCGGCTTCCTCCCACACTCCAAAAACATGCGTGGACATACTAAATTATCCTTTGGTGTGTGACTGGTTGTTAGTCTCTGACCAGCAATTGCCTGACAACCAGTTCAAGGTGTCCTCTGCCTCCTGCTCGCAGTCAGTTGGGATAGGCATCAGCAAGCCTGCGACCCAATTATTAGAATGAGGAAAATGTATTTTGTATTTGAGAGCCCTATGGACAAAACCAGTGGAGATACTGTCAAAGAAATGAAAGCTAAAGAGAAATTTAAGATCATTTTAGTGCAATTTAATCCTAAATACAGCACATGTAAGGCTGAGGTGAAATATATTTCATCTTTTTTCAGACGTTTAGAAAAACGGACATGTTGTTATTTCTCTATTTGTACACTCGCAAGTACCTCATGCCCTGCTTTTGCCAAAAAAAACATCCTCATGTGGTGCAGGTCTGAACAAGAGTCGTGAGATCAGTGAGTCATTTTAGTAAAGATCTCAATTGCTGCAGCTATTGTATCATGACACGTCTCTATCAATAGCGAGAGCCAGGCCAGTCTAGCAGTCAGATAATAGCAGCAGCCGCTCTGACAGCAGATCCCCACGCTGGACCTCTCTGGGGGCTTTTGCGAAGGCCTTTTCTATCCTGAGGGGTTAGCGCTCCCTACACACACACACACTCTCGCATACTACAGAATTGGGGCCCCGGTGTTCTATCATGTTGCGCTAAAGGGGAAGCATAATGGTTTTTAAATGGATGACTCGGCAGTGACCCAAAGAGGCAGTGTGAGGCAGGAGAGAATGGCCATGGCCTGCAGCAAAGCGGCTCTTAGATTGAGCTGTCCGTCTCGCTGAAATGAGTCTGAATTAACACGTCTTCCAGTCCCCCCGATGCCCCGAGACAGACAATAGTGGGCTTCCTCTTAGCCTCGCTCTTCTTTCACCACCCTCGCCCCTCTACGCCACGACTTAACATCCACTCACAGTTCTAGAATGCCAGGTTTTCATCAGAGTTTCAATGCCGGTAGGCAGCTGGGATAGGCAGCAGCAAGCCAGCGACCCTAATGACTATAAGCAGCTATAGGAAATAGATGGATGGATGAATTATTTCATGTCCTTAAAATGTATTATTCCTCAATTTCGTGGGTTTGCTTCTGGCTGCGGCCTTCCTGCGTGGATTTTTTTAGGTTCTCCCTTTGCCTCCGTGGGTATTCTCTGGGAACTCCAGTTTCCATCCACATTCCAAAAACTTGCATGGTAGTTGTATTGGAAACTCTAAACTGTCCTTTGGTGTGTTTCTGAGTTCCAATGGTTGTTTCTGTTTGTGTACTGGCAATCGGTTCTGATTGTACCCTGCCACTGCCCAAAGATAGCTGAAATAGGCTCTAGCACGCCTGCAATCTCCTGTGAGAGAAAAGCAGGTAAGACAATGGATGGATGGAGAGCTGAAACCTGACCTAATTTCAAGGTATTATACTCATCCTGATACCACTATTGGGCACATTGTTTGAGAAGTTCTACGATTAGAAATGACAAATTTCAAATGACAACAATAAATACATTGCTTTTAATTTCATGCAATTTAAAGCAAAAGGCTAATATAGGTCTTGCTTTAAATGGTAACAGTAATGTTATGACTATGAATATTGTTATTGTATGTATTCTGTTGATGGTTGGGAAAGAGCCTATGCCAGCTGACTTTAGGCAGAAGGTACACCCATAATTGTTTAGTCATATAGACAAGCAACCATTCAATCTCACATTCATACCTTCACAGAGGAGGAACTGAGCATACTTCCATTTCAGTCTTGCACAGGTCTGCCTGTCTATTTGTCTAAGAGCACAGGCATTAGATGAGTAGATGGTGAAAATGGGCACACAGCAGTCCTTGGGGAGTCTGTCTGTGATTATCAACAGGCCAACTGTTATGACTTTCTCTGATAAGGGTCTGGGCGAGGATAGCCCCTGAAGGGTTCCAGCCATTAGACAGGAAATGTGTAGTAATAATACGGCTTGAGACACAGCCAGTCCTTCAACGAGCATGAAGCAGGAGGAGACACGACTGATCAATCGCTCATCTGCAATTGGGAACCAAACGCCACATGTTTTTGCTTGAATGAAAACAGAAGGGACCTTAAGGGGTGAATCTCACTGGAAATAAAAATAAATATGTTGCATGTCATGAACAATTCACATGAAAATAAATACAGTGGACCCCCGTGTTACAGCATCCCTGTCTTACGTTTTGTTCATGTTGAGATGTGGATTATTTTGGGGTTATTTTGTTCCCTCTCTACAGTATTTTCATGGCTTTTCGACAAAAACAACTGTAATGACCCTAGGGGGTTGGCTGTATTTGTTTTATTTTGCCTCCATCTGCTGGTGTTTTTAGGTAATTGCACTTTTTTACTATTGCCGTCAAACTGCTTCAATGCAATGTGTCACTACAATGCTGGTCTGCTATTGGTTGGCGTCTCCCCACGGAGATGTTCTGCTATTGGTTGGCGTCTCCCCACGGAGATGTTCTGCTATTGGTCGGGTTCACTTGTTTCCAAATGGCGCAACGGTAAAGCTTTGTTTGATTGTGAGTGGTTACAAAACCGTATTTATAGTGCATTTTACTGCTTAATTCAAGTTGAATGGGGTAAGATAGCCTAGCCTAGGCTACCCTTACTAGGGAATATGGGCACAACAAGCACCACTCAAAGGTAGATAAATCCCTTCTATATTTTTTATTTATGATAGTTTCTGATTGTATACATGTATACTATAGTTTATATACGTAGCTCTTACGATACTATTTTGGTACAAATTTTAAATATGTATGTACAATTTTGACGTTTTTACCCGGGGGTTTAAACGCATTTGCTATTCAACATAGGTTTGGATTACCTCCCTGTATGGTGAATTCGCCTTACGAGCCCAACCACGGAACGGATTAATCTCGTAACACGGGGGCCCACTGTATATATTAATGCAAAAGTCCTAACTGCGTAACTTATGTATCTAGTCAGGGTGGCGGTGTGCACTTTTATTTCTTACTCAATGTTTATAAATTGTCTGTTAAAAATGAAGCTGTTGGCTGTACCTAACAGCCAATCAATATGCAGTTGTTCGACACAGGGAGACAAAAGAAAGAAAATACTTTGTGCTTGTCCTTTTTGTAGTATTAACCTTTGCACCTTGAATGGCAACGCATAATATGAATGTTAAACAGGGAAACTCTGCCACTCAGCATGCATGCACAAGTGTTCTTTAATCACCAACACATTCTACAACTTCTCCGAATGAAATGAAGGCTGTGGAAATAACCTACACTGAGGTTGCACAGGCACTGAGCATATTTCATCAGAGATCAGTTTAGAGAGCATCAAACGATCATATTTTTGCTTTTGTGGGACATGTTGTCCAGTGTTTGCTTCAAAACTTACCATCATGCACTATATATATATATATATATATATATATATATATATATATATATATATATATATATATATATATATATATATATATATATATATATAAAATGTTTTTAAATTTTTCTATTATTCTTTTTTTCATTAACTTACAGGTATTAAATGCCCATCAAGGTTTTTGTAATAAGAGTCATGTGTTTTTGTTGTTGTTGGTGGAGGTGGGGTTGCTGGCAAGTAGCGTGATGTGCTCCGATTCAGTTTGATATATATATATATATATATATATATATATATATATATATATATATATATATATATATATATATATATATATATATATATATATATATAGTGGCAGTCTGTGCATTTCACACTTAGACCTTCATTGACTTAGTGAGACTGGAATAAATACCCCTCATAATACCATCATTTATGACACCACGGTTGGAGAAATCATATACAGAAGCACACGTTTATTACTGGGCGTTGCATCACACAGACTATTTTCTGGAGCATCTAAACATCAATAAACCAAAATCAGCAATTAAAACTTATCAGTATACGTGGTATTTAAAAACTTAAAAAAAATTCTAATAAAAAATAAAATAAAATGAAATTATTAAGTCCACCAAAAGCTGGCAAGCTTGAACAAGATTGTATACTAATTTACAAATTGCAGTTCAATGTAAGAAAAACAACAAGTCCTTAAACCCACTTTCTATTCAAAATAGAAGTAAACAAATGTTTTTCATTTGTTCTTGAAAATAGGCCTACAAGCGACAGTGACACAGTGACACAACTTTCACTACAATCACACAGCTGCACCAATGCGCATTATTTACACATTGCAGAAGAGTGAGAATGTATTTTTTGTTGTTATTATATTTATTTACCATTGATTGAAGATGATTGAATTGAAATTACAGGAACATATAAAAAAATGAAATAATAAATTAATAAAATGCTTGCACCAACACGGTTGTCCCTCCCAAACACTTATTTTAACGCAAAATCGTCTTTCTTTCCTCAAGAAGACTTCAATGACATGGTTGTCCAATTTGTCTAAGCGTTTTCTATTAAATCATTTTTATATTGAATTTGTAATGAAATAAAGGGTGTGTACAACTGTTTTTTTTACATTGATGTACATTTTTAGACTCCTCCATGAACAACCTCCTTAACATCTCAACTTTGATTTCCCTGCAGCAGCCAGAAGGTTCACATTAAAATTGAATGAAGTGCATAAAAATGAGAAGTTAGTAGAAAATGTGCATCATTAAAAGATGAACTTTATTTGTTTTTCTCAAAACTAGAGATTTCAACTTGGCAACATTCAAAATGCATAACTTGGTCCATTTTTGAGTTACCTCTATGTATTATAAAACGGCTCAAGTGTAGAAAAATAATGTATTAATAGCTAAATTTTGGTTAAAGCCTGATTTGGGCAAAACGCTTCATATATACATATAGGGCAATTAAAACTGTCACTAGTTAATAGCAATTATTTTCTATATTGATCGGGATGAGTTGCGTTTTTTTCAAAAACAATTTTCTGTAAAGTTTCTAACAGATTAGGTACAATGTTGCAATTAACGTAAAACAAAAAAAAAAGTTACAAAAACTGTTTTAATAGATATATTTAATCCTCTAATGTGATTCTTTTCCTGTAACATACACTTTCTGAACAACACTTTTCTGTTCCATATCCGACTCATTGTTTACGTATATTTTAGTCTTCTCATATAAACAATTGATTCATTTTTTTAAGTTGGAAGCCATAACTTGCTGAACAGTGTTTTTGTTTTGCTTTGTTTTCTTTATTTGAGCAAAGAGTGCACAAATTTAAAATTACAAATCAGACTGAAGCAGAATAACCTGTGGATTGGTACATAATGGTGCTGAACCAATATATTGTACGTTATGACACCGTAGTGCAGGCCAAACTAAGTATCCGCAAGATTTAACTACACAGTAACAATCACGTCACGGGCCGTGAATGAGCGGTCCGACATGGAATCAGCGAAATGAGAAGCGAGCCAGAACATTTCATGTCTGATTGGCCACACGAGAGGGATGGGAACAGACAAAGACCAGTTGACTTTCTTTTCTTAATGAGCTTACCGAAGCTACTTCAATATAGCCTAATGTCATGTCAAAATGAAAATTAATAGTGCAATATGCCGCCATCGCATTCGGTCATGCTTCTTCCATTTCCATATCAGGTGGCGTGACCAAATGAGCATGCCCGCTTAGGCCGACGCCCAGAAAAGCTGATACCTCCACTAATCAGCACGATTTTTCCATTTGACATTGCATGTGTGCGCGTGTGTGCGTGTGCGCGTGTTGGTGTGCGTGTGTAGTCAAAGATGAGGTCCAATCATGAGATGGGAATGCAAATGGAGCTGGCTCCCGCTATGATGATGAGATAGATGGCCGTGAATGAACTGTGATTGCTGGAAATGTGAATGTGTGAATGCAGAAAGACTCATTCATCTCTCAGCCTTCTCACAGCATTACCTGCCACCCCTCCTCCTTCCATTAAGATCATATGCACTTACAGTATTGCTGTTTGTGCTTTCACACTGAAGAGGTCAAAGGTGATAGACAGTTACTATGAAGATGGAGAAGGGCATAAAAACAAAAGCAGAAACCAGGTTGATCCGTACCTCCCATCCGAAGGAGCTGCCTTTGTTGTGCAGGCCGAACCTCTCGCCGGCCCCAATGCGAGTCTTGGCCCACACACCCAATCCTGCACCTGGCACCGAAGACTCCCGCAACTCCAGATCGGCGGGAATGGGAATGTCGTCTGGAATGTAGACGGGCACCTCGTAGGGCGAGCCTTCCTTGGGCGTGGTGAAGTCCTGGTCATTGCTGCTGCTGTTATTGTTATGAAGGTGATGGTGGGTGTTGTATATGTGGGGGTGCAGCAGCAAGTGGTGGTTGTTTGGATGGGAGGGAGTCGGTGAGGGTAGGGGAGACACGAGGACACCGTCCTCTGCGTCGTCTTCGGGACTGTCAGTGCAAATGCCGCTGGCCGCAAAGCCCCGGAGCTCGGCCTCTGTGTCGTACATGCTGTCCACTGGCTCACTGTCATCTGACACGCAAAAAAGACATAACTTACTGTTAAAAGGTTGCAATGGGAAGTCACGGTTGCCCGTCAAACATTTTAAAGATGATAGTATATGTCATTTTTTTCATGAATTAATTTCTACCAATAATCCTCCATCCTTTGTAGGATGAAATACATATGCGTTGCGAGGCGCAGAATCTCTCCATCAGCAGCCCCATCTAGCGCTCTAAAATTGTGTTTCGTCACATACCCCGAATAATAGGCCACTTTTTAGGCAGTCTGAAATCTACTCTACTTTTTGTAACCAAATTAGCATCTACCCGGCCAAATTCACAAACACGCCAAACCAAACTTTACCCGGCACTAAAATTAAGACACCTGGTTTTCATTAGCACAATCTTCTTTCTGTCACCAAATTGCCAGTGCATCAGGGCAAGGAAGCACATCTGTGCCAAAAAACTATGACAAGCGCAACATCACCCAAAAGACAGTAGACCAAATCTGCACCAGTGCCCGCATTAAATTGCACTAGCACCAGTCTGCCAAAAAGGGCCCTTAGTGTCTCTTTGGAAAGTCAAATTCCTTTTATATCATTTGTCCTGTGACAGTGTGCAGAATTTCATGTAATCTGGATGTGAAAAGAATGCAACAATTTTGAAGGACAGACACACTACGGTGTCTCAGAGAGACCAATATTTTGCAAGCTAATTACCCCTACTCTACGTTAACATATTTAGGGTAGCCTTAGCATATAGATCGTAGTGTCAGACTCTCGTTATGCAGCGACTTATGTGATACAATTACCTATTATTAGACCTGAGTGTTGATCGTTGAATATACAGTATACAACAAAAACGTTGATTTGCATATACTGTACATATATATGTGTGTGTTTGTGTGCGTGTGTGTGTGTGTGTTTTTCAAATGGGTCCTATTTAAGTGTGGACTGGCCAACATTTGGCTAGCTCAGCCCAAAATGATATTAGCAGGGTTTTTAAATTTACTCTCCTCCCTTCATGTAGTGGCACACTCTAGGTTTGCAAGCTCTTCCCAGGTAGTCGTTAGCACCAACAGGTTTTATATTATACTTCAATGTATTTAGTTAAATAGCATGTGATGTTTGAAATGCATCACTCATAAGTGCCGTATGTAGGTTATGTTTCAGTGCTGTCATGGTAATGAGGTTGTACGGGAAGTGCTTGGAGATGTATTGAATGAGCTAATCAAACACTTGTGGAATCATAGGATCTCATTCACAGCACAGATCATCCCTCTTTGTTCTTTGCTAAATATTTGGCCTCCCGCCTGGCTGCAGATGTGGCCTGTGAACGCTGTTAAATTAACTGACATGTAAGTTTTTAATGTGAAACGTAAAACTAGCAAAGCACTGGACTGTGGCTGTCCAATGCTTGGCAAAGTTGAAGCTGCTCCACAAGGCTCCAGGAGACATCTCATAAAGTTACAGCAGTTAAATTCTTTCTTTTATGACCGATTTTGCGTCATTCAGCGATTTTGGCGGGATTTTTTTTTTTTTCTTTAATGATCACCGTTACATAGGAGTTCAAATCGGGCGCACAGCTCCCACTTTACAATCAAAAATGTTTTC
Organism: Hippichthys cyanospilos; assembly: GCF_059441005.1. NCBI lineage: Eukaryota > Metazoa > Chordata > Actinopteri > Syngnathiformes > Syngnathidae > Hippichthys > Hippichthys cyanospilos. The sequence goes on from NC_142370.1 coordinate 15,499,925, forward strand.
AGGCTGTTAAACACTTTTTTCCTTTGCTATCCCTCTCACTCCTCGACTCTCACTAACACTTGACCCAACGGGAGAAATTTTGACAAGCCTTGGAAAATCTATTAAGTTTGGCTTTAAGAGCCCCTGTACACATAAAATGCACAGATGACTTGACTCAATGTACACTCTTTATATACACTTCATTAAATTGCACAAAATGAAAAACACTTGAATTTTAAAAATTCAAATAGGATTCACATTTCATAATCAATCCAAAATTGTTGTTTTGTTAACTCTGCTTTAGTATACAGTACATCTACTTCATCTTTCCGCATTTGTGTTTGCTTTTATCTCAAAGAAAGTCTCACTGTTCAAGTTTAAAGTTACTGTGTACTAAGTGTACTAAGTTTTTTTTTCACATTCACAAATCATTTTAATCATAAAATAGTCTCAGAAAGGGCTTCACAGGCCTGGGTGGACACAGTTTAGCACAGTGTAATGTGGGATTTATGTTTTGTTTGTGACCTAATTTATTTGTTATATAAAAACAATGTGCATTAATGTTAAAAATAAAATGCTAATGCGCCTAATTATAGCCACAAAGCTCATTTTCATCTGTATTCCTGCTGCCATGACGAACATGACTAATATAAAGAAACTACCACAAATATAAAGCACTTTAACAGACCAAAAAAAAAAAAAAAACACAAAAACAAAAGAGAAACAACCAGAATGTATACTCAATACATATAAAGTTTTTAAAAAACAACACTACTAATAACCTTACAAGTTTTAATGTTGACAAATTTGATTATCAGTGAAACCATTTAATGAATAGAAAAAAAAACTGACCAAATCAACCTCTGTTTAGAGAAATTTCCTAGTTTCCTCATGTACCCCACCTAGTAACCTCTGTTGCAATGATGACACATTTTATGTGCAAGACAGGAGACCATAAAAATAATATTTTTCCAGTTCAGTAGTCCATAGTTATTAAGGACTGTGCAATAATGTCATGAACTATTTTTGATTTTGTATTTTATTTTTAATCCTGTATGTTAAACAATTATTTTTAGAACTTGCAGTGGCATTCATTTTGTATGATTAAACATGACAGTCCTGTGCATACTAATAAATGTTCTTCTTTTGTGTGTGTGTGTGTGTGTGGGGGGGGGGGGGGGGGTTGGGGGGCTCAAAAGATGAAGGAAAGATGTTTTAGATTATTTTTTGCCAGACGTTTCAATGAAATACAACCTTTAGCAGTTATCCCCCTCTCCCCATTTTTAAAAGTACTGTACACAATGGAAGTTGAAAAAACATGTTGATATCTAATCTTTCATTTTGCAGAGATAATATTTAGAGGGCGATAAAAATGTTAAAATAGGTAATTATGACTCCAGACGATTAAAGCACGTTTAATGCGCAGTTTGAGACTCCCTGCTCTAACCAGTAAAAAACAGCATGCCACGAAAGAGACGGAAAAGAGGAGGCAAAGAAAACCGACGGCCGGGCTCCTTTCAAACATCTCTGTTAGTTCTGAGTCTCAGAAAGCCAAAGGAGAGACGTTAGCTTCGCTTCCCAATAGACCTCTAAAATAACAACAGAGCCAGATAGTGCATTCCTCTCGCTGGCTCCCGATGTTGTTCTTTCTCTCCCTGCTCCTCTCACCATCTCCTTCTCTTTTACGGGCAGCTATTTATCCTGATTACATCAGGGGTCATTCATTAATTCGCACCTTGGGGGTCCCGATCCTGGCTGCGGCTACAATGGGCTGCTTGTGTTCAATGGCTGTTATTCCAGCGGAAAACTCTGCCTGAGAGCCAGGCGTAAGCCACATGAAGGCATCCAGTTTGAGTTGATAAATTACAAATGCATGCCATAAACAGACCTTTTTGCTTTGCAGCAACACTTGCTATACCAAAGGGCAGGTATGAGCGAACGCACAAACATCTGTTTGAATCTGAAGTAGCTGTGACTTCACTCACACACAAGCACAAATGGTGTTGCCGGTAAAGATGATATCACGTAACTGCTGCACAACAGCAGTAGTACAGTTCAATGAAAATACACAGAAAATACACTTACAAAGGCAAGGGGCAAGAAATATAAAAGTCTGATAACATAGATATCAGTGTTGCCATGGCAAAATAAGTTGACACTGAGATGAAATTCAGCTGTTTGATCGAAAGGGTCTTACAACGGGTAAAGTGTTTTGTGGTTGAGTTTAATCGCAGCACTCTGGACTTAAACGCAGAGAGATAGAGATCTGCCATCATTTTCTGCTGTCTGCCTGGACGCACACAAACACGTGCTTTGTAGCCTGCAGAAATTGGACTGTTAACCCTGGCTGAGGAACAAAATCCATTGCATAGATTAAATCTGGGAAGAACTTTCCAAATGGGAGCCATTGCACTCGCTGAGGGAGGAAAAACATAACGAGGACTCTCACAAAAATCGTAATCAAATAAACAATTCTAATTGCAGGCAGGCAGAGAACATTTAAAAACTGCGCAGTTCACAAGCTTCGATGAAAGTCAACAATAGTTTGGTCTTTCGGAGCCAGGTGCATGGTTTGCAAGGGCATGGTTGTGGCTCAGATAACAATAAAACAGAGCTGGAAATAGGACATGTGCGCCAGAGACGACCATCATAAAGTGCACATGTCCCATTTCCCTGTCCAATACACACAGACGCATGTACGGTCAGTATCTTTCTTCGTCTGTAAACTGATCTGGTTCAATTCAAAAGTGAAAGGCGGCCACTGGTGAAAAGACAGTATCCAGGGAAATGTCCAAACTTTGCAGAATTCTTCCCATGACTCCAAATTTGGGGAGAACAGTGTGTCGTGACAGGGGCGAAATGGTTAGAAAGAGTGGATTATGATCGATTTGAAAAATGAACTCACCAATACATGACCCAAAATTTTGAAGAGTACATGTGCCATCAGAAAAGTGAGGCACATGCAACACTTCATGGTGTTTTCCCACTACACTATACCAGAAAGTCTTAGGCATTGGTCACACTTGTCGCCTGAATTGAGACAATTCAGATTTTTTTTTTTTTTGCCCCCCTCCGACCTGTATTTCATTTTTTTGATGGGAGTGTGAATGACATGGGCTGTTTTTTTTTTCACAAGCAACCCACAGGACTAAATCTGACATGAATCTAATCTTTTGTTCTTTTGTTCAGTCTGAACGGTCAGGTCGTGTTCATCTGATTGACAAACAAGTGACAAACGTCATAATTCTCTGCTCAGAAAGGCGGGAGCAGAAAAAACAAGAATATCAAACGAGTCGAAGACAACTCCAAGATGGGAGAGTGAGTTGTATTTTGCCTGTCTCTTTCCCCCTCTCACTCTTGCTTGCTTTCTCACTGGAAGCGAGAGAGACATTGCTAGCACTGCACGAAAAGTCACGAAAAAAGAAAAAAAAATCGCTCTTCCCCTCCTTAATTTACTCCTAAAATTTACCAGATTGAAACTATTCTAGTTCCACTGTGACATCCATTTCAACATCGCCAGGTACTTTCGTAAACATATTAAGCTCACTCGCTGTCTGTAACGTCACAATGTCCTCAGCGCACATGCCGGACAGTCTTGGGTTGTTTAGTGTTCAAACACAGGTCACGTTTATTTGGAAATGTCACAACTTTATTGTTGTAAAACGTTGTATGACTTACCTTTGGTGAGTTTTATATGGATGTGCATTGTCATTACTGACATTTTCTTGCAGATGAACCGGAAAAATCTTTTTTCGTAAGTAAAACCTAGAGATATATCTACAAATTCCAGTTGAATAAATTAGAAACGGAAAGTATATCACATGTTTTTAAGTTTTTCTATTATTCTTTTTTTCATTAAAAATATGTTTTAGCTATGTTAGAAGGTAGTTAGCGGAATAAAAAATGTTTCAGGTTGTACATCATTGAATAAAGGTTGAGAACAACATATTGCGGGAGATTATGAAAAATAGAAAGGGTGAAAGATCTATCTTTATGTATTCTGCCATCTTTTGAAAAAATGGTGTGCAAAAGGGGTGTGTACAAACTGTCAATATCAGGGCTGCTAATAATTGTGTTAGATGATTCAAAGGGCAGAATTTTCCACGAGTAAATATCTTCTGACTAATTAAGTGAAACACTGGCTGGGAAACGTTGCACTATAGGACTCAGAGATTAGGCGGTAATACCAGGCAGCTACTCTGAAAGCAGACCAGACACAGCTGTCAAACTCAAATCAACAAATTCAGATTAGGAGTGCGTATGAGTGAAAGCTGATGTATGGTGTATTTTTTTCATCGAAGATTAGCATTTAGTCAAGATGATGTGTAATTGAAAATGAAAGCATGTTACCAGACAGTACATTAAAAAAAAAAAAAAACGACATCAAAAACAAGAAGGGAAAAAGGGAGGCTGGTTTGCGGTAATGTGTGTGTTTTGTGTGTGTTTCCGTGAATGTAGTGAGAGTGCAACGGGGGCACAGTCTGCTACAATAGCATCAAGCCACTTCGAACGAAAACACCACACTGTTTCCTCTTGTAAAAGCACCAGGGAACATTTCCAAGCTACATGCAGAGCTCAAACTGGGCGTCCTCGTAGTGAATGAGTGCTTAAAGAGAGCCGCACACATATGGAGGACGCAAATGGAGGAGATGAGTGAGAAAGCACAGCCTCCAAAGGCCCATATGTTTTTCCTGACAGGGGCGCTTATGCCCATTGCTCAGAAAAACTGAACTATGCAAAAGTTTGGGTCATCACTAGCTTTGTTTTTATGATGACCCATTTTGACGACATTGTATTATTTATTTATGTTCAAACAACTGTCTATTTAGATACGGTCTATTATACAATTTATTGGTGTTCAGCAGCTAAGACCAAATACATGAATTAAGAGAAAGAACACTTCACTGTTTTTTTGCAAATTACATTGAAGACACCGTGATGTCAGACAGGGCGGACGTGCTTCAAGTGGGTGTCAATGGAAGTACCGCAATGGGTGGCTGAATGGAGTACCTGGCGACGTAAAAATGGCTGTCATACTTGAGCCGGGATATTTTTAATCTGATGCATTTGAAGTGGAATTTGTGGAGGGGAATGGTGATGTTCTTGGCCATGGCCATTTGTGCAAAGCACGAGGGAAAGACAGAAAGATACAGTAAAATAGACCTCACGCTCCCATCTTTGTTGTCTCCGCTTTGTCTGCAGATACATTTCGCATAGGGGCAAAAAAAATCATAATTCACTACTTTCATGTCCTTTCTGGTGTTCTTCCAGACCTCCTGCCCGTCAATTTAAATTTAGCATTCTCATTAATATTGTGTGAGAAGAATATGAATGAAACAACAAAATCCACCGGTGTTCATTCATCTCAAGGGGCATCCATTACTCCCATTTGCATCCATCTTAGGACAAATTCACACCGCAGGGATTAATGTCCAATTCCAATATTTCGAGTGAAATCTGCAACCTGTAAGTGAGCTGAATGTTAATGCAATCTAAAACTGGCCCGCATTTACATTGAAGACACCGTGATGTCACACAGGGCGGACGTGCTTTAAGTGGGTGTTAATGGAAGTACCACAATGGGTGGCTGAATGGAGTACCTGGCGACGTAAAAATGGCTGTCATACTTGAGCCAGGATATTTTCAATCTGTTGCATTTGAAGTGGAAGCTGTGGAGGTGAAGGGGAAGGTTCTTGGCCATGGCCTTTTGTGCAAAGCACGAGGGAAAGACAGAAAGATAAAATAGACCGCGCGCTCCCATCTTTCTTGTCTCCGCTTTGTCTGCAGATACATGTCGCATAGGGGCAAAAAAAAATCGTAATTCACTACTTTCATGTCCTCTCGGGTCTTCCTCCAGACCTCCTGCCCGTCAATTTAAATTTAGCATTCTCATTAATATTGTGTGAGAAGAATATGAATGAAACAACAAAATCCACCGGTGTTCATTCATCTCAAGGGGCATCCATTACTCCCATTTGCATCCATCTTAGGACAAATTCACACCGCAGGGATTAATGTCCAATTCCAATATTTCGAGTGAAATCTGCAACCTGTAAGTGAGCTGAATGTTAATGCAATCTAAAACTGGCCCGCATTTACATTGAAGACACCGTGATGTCACACAGGGCGGACGTGCTTTAAGTGGGTGTTAATGGAAGTACCACAATGGGTGGCTGAATGGAGTACCTGGCGACGTAAAAATGGCTGTCATACTTGAGCCAGGATATTTTCAATCTGTTGCATTTGAAGTGGAAGCTGTGGAGGTGAAGGGGAAGGTTCTTGGCCATGGCCTTTTGTGCAAAGCACGAGGGAAAGACAGAAAGATAAAATAGACCGCGCGCTCCCATCTTTCTTGTCTCCGCTTTGTCTGCAGATACATGTCGCATAGGGGCAAAAAAAAATCGTAATTCACTACTTTCATGTCCTCTCGGGTCTTCCTCCAGACCTCCTGCCCGTCAATTTAAATTTAGCATTCTCATTAATATTGTGTGAGAAGAATATGAATGAAACAACAAAATCCACCGGTGTTCATTCATCTCAAGGGGCATCCATTACTCCCATTTGCATCCATCTTAGGACAAATTCACACCGCAGGGATTAATGTCCAATTCCAATATTTCGAGTGAAATCTGCAACCTGTAAGTGAGCTGAATGTTAATGCAATCTAAAACTGGCCCGCATTTACATTGAAGACACCGTGATGTCACACAGGGCGGACGTGCTTTAAGTGGGTGTTAATGGAAGTACCACAATGGGTGGCTGAATGGAGTACCTGGCGACGTAAAAATGGCTGTCATACTTGAGCCAGGATATTTTCAATCTGTTGCATTTGAAGTGGAAGCTGTGGAGGTGAAGGGGAAGGTTCTTGGCCATGGCCTTTTGTGCAAAGCACGAGGGAAAGACAGAAAGATAAAATAGACCGCGCGCTCCCATCTTTCTTGTCTCCGCTTTGTCTGCAGATACATGTCGCATAGGGGCAAAAAAAAATCGTAATTCACTACTTTCATGTCCTCTCGGGTCTTCCTCCAGACCTCCTGCCCGTCAATTTAAATTTAGCATTCTCATTAATATTGTGTTAGAGGAATATGAATTAAGCAACAAAATCCACCGGTGTTCATCTCAAGGGGCACCCATTACTTCCATTTGCTCCCAGTTTGCAAATGTCACGTGACCAACTCCAATAAACAAATGAGTTGTGATTGATTCATAACTTGATCCCTGAGAAACTATGAAAATATTTTCAGTCAACATTAAACAAGTACCTCCTTGTTCAAACCAATCAAACTGGTGGATTTTTGCAGCTTCGTTAATAATAAAAGAAATAATATTAATAAAATCAGAAATACCGCGTTGAGACTAGTGGGGGTTCATAGATCATATTGTCAATGTTTGACTTAGACTTCCTCTTTCAGATATACTTTCGTGCGATCAAATTTAAACCTCTGAAGTGGTGGCAATTACAGTACCTATGTTTCATAGCCATCCGTCCATTATCTGTTTTTAGAATGTGGGAGAAAGCCAGAGCGCCTGGAGAGAACTCACACGGGCTCGGGGAGAACATACAAACTTCACACAGGAAGGCTGGAGCCAGGTGGATTTGAACTCAGGACTCTGAACTGTGAAGCGAACATGCTAGCCACTCTACCCCTGAGCCGGCCTTGTGTTTAATATAGTCATTATTATTACTTCCAAAGGTAATGTTTTTCAATTTCCAATAATCCATTGTCCCATCTGTCTCTGATTGATTATGCTAAAGTATTGTTTTTGCAACACAACAACCGTGGACTCAATAAACAATTTCACATTTAGTTGAAATGTTATATTTTACATTTATACAGAAAAAAGGACAAAACGTTGGAATGTCTTTCTTCAAGAAAGAGCCAAATGGAGCATCCAGCCGTGTGTGTGTGTTTGTTTGTGTGTTTAGGTTAAAAGGAATGATCAAGCCTCCAGGCAAAAAGAAGACAGCATACTGACTCCTGCCGGGTGCAGTGACCCCACGGTCCCAAGAGGGCCCTCGGGGCTGAGGCTTGTGCAGACATTTATTAACAGGTTAGATTAATAGTGCCAGAAGAAAACACGTTCAAAAGCATGATAAATATTAATAACGATCAATATTGACTTACATTTGCCAAATTGAGTTGCAAACATCACTCTGAGTGAGGGGAGTTGAAGCCTAAAAGATGACAACGGCCTGTGACGCAAACCCTTCAATTCATTAGGTACACTGGCACAGCCATTTGAGATTATTAACACTTTTGGAAAAAAAATGTGTGTGTGTGTGTGTGTGTGTGTGTGTGTGTGTGTGTGTGTGTGTGTGTTTGTAGTTTGCACAGGTGTGCAGAAAGCTGATTACAACAGGCGAAGTCAGAATTGAACTACTGGTCTTGGCTAGCAGGTGTGCAGGTGTACCGAATATTGTGGCCAGTGCATGTGAATGTTGACTTTTGAGATGGTGAATCTTATAAAAGTAGACCAGAGTATAAAGAAGAAGTTCAGTACAGTAGCACATGGCCAACACGGTTGCATCGATGAATATTATCCAACATGTGAAACCCTTCATAAATCAAACATGTATAATTTCGGTCCTCTTTAACAAAGTTCATAAAATGAAAAAATATGATTTATACACATATGGGCTGTCAAGAGGAGGAAGAGTGAGCACCGAGTCAATAGTCAGAGAGGCCAATCGATAAAATCTATAAAACATCATTTCATTTGATGACAGCTTAACATGTCATGTCAAAGGTGGGAGGCATTTTTACAAAGTTGGCTTTATAAAAGGAAAGACGTCCTCCAACATGCATACTAGATAAATATTTGGAACACCACAGACTTGTGTGCTTGCATGTGAGTGTATGTGCGTGTGTTGCTCTACTGCCTTCATTTAACAAGCCACTGGGGAACCCACAAAGCGAGCAATGAGACAGAGAGCACACACAGCAGACTCATCCATTCCTATTAAATGGGGCTAATAAAAGGTTGCAGGCGGTGCCAATTTACCATGGTGTTATGTTTCAGAGTTTGCATTTAACTTGAAAAATTCGCATTATTATATTTTTTAACAGTATGTGTGATCCTACTTAAAAAAAAAAGTAGTGCCAAAATGGATCACCTCGTTTTCTTTTTTGTTGATATTTTTTTTCAATACGAGGCATTTTTCATCCGAAATTAAAAAATATTATATGTAGTGTATAAAAAAAAAAGCATTGGTCGATCGTATCAGTTTTTCATCTTATAGTTTACACCAACATTTGTAGTAATGTCCAAGGCTGACCACTGGCTTTTTATCAATCAAATGTTCTAAGTCTCACATTTCCTTTGTGTTAATAAACCAAGAGTTTATATATATATATATATATATATATATATATATATATATATATATATATATATATATATATATATATATATATATATATATATATAAATCTCTCGCAACTCGTGAGGATGGGTTTTGAATGGCAATAACCTGCTGTATCTGACCAAAAAATAGCTAACAATAAATTGACATAAAAAAAACATAAAACTTTTAGAAAAAAAAAAAACAGGATTAACTTCCCATAAATGGAAATGAAAACATTATATTGAAAGAATCTCTGCATAATGGACATAATTGCACCATGTTATATTGTTACCCTTAGTGAGGAGTCAAGTTATTATTATTTTTCTGGATGAAGAAATACTGTGTGCTCCAACCAATCTTAAACATGGTATTCTGAATAATGTTGAAATTGCATCATATGAAAAAAAAATCTACAATATTCTTTTTGGCATCACAGTTGCTCAGGACTCAGGTAATGTCCCATCATGGCTCAGCTTGATCATTGATTGATTAGCTTGATTGATCATTCACTGAGCTTTGACAAACTGTGACGTCTTTTAAAGTCAGCAAGCTTGGCAAAATGGCCGCCCCCTAGATCAGGCATGGGCAAATATAAACCAGGGGCCATGTTAAGCTTTTTAATCCGTCCCGCCAAACTGGCAGAAATTCATACAGGAGGAGAGTGATAATATCTTGAAGGAAAGGAGAGGTAGCAGTGTTTTAAAATAGTCACTCTTAGCAAAAAAAATAAAAAATAAATAAAAAGCTGTATTTTGTTCATTTTATTTTCAGTTAACATACAAGTCATTTCAATAAATAGTTAAAGACGTTGGGCTTGAATCACACTGTTGGAATGTTTTTGATCATATTATATTGGAATTAAAGCCCGTTTTTTTAGATATCCCACACGTTAAACCACCCCAGCAATATTATGATGAGATTGCAGATGTTTGTTTTATTACTCTTAATAGTACCCAATTATTGTAATCCGAAATTGTTGAATTACCATAATTGGTAGTACAGAGGTAAGCAAGTGACCCGCTTAACCCGCAGGTTTGTATCCATGAGGATGTCTCCACGCGCAGGCCGGTGCCGGTGAAGGTGATGATATTCACCACTGGAGCTGCACGCGGCCTCCACTCATACATCAGTCTATTACTCGCCAGTCTCGCTCAGCTCTGCTCTACTCTTCCCCTCGCCCGCTCTCCCTCCAGTCATTAGCCAGTGAATTAACGACAATCCAGCATGCTATTAATCACCCTGACAAAAGTGTTTGAATCGCCTAGCAAGGCCGGCACGCAAACAGAAAAGGGGGGTGTGGATGGGCCAGTTTGAGCATTTGTTGGTTGGCATGCAAGTCATGCTGTGGTGAAGAAGTGGAAGGTTAATTGTTTTGTAGCAGAGCAAAGCACAGAGAAGCCAAAAGAAAAGGTGCAAACTGTAGGAAAAAATGAATGCAGAGCTGCACAAAATAGATTGCAATCAGAATTACTCACAAAGTGGTCAAAGTAGTTGTACTAAAGTAGTACTGGTTGATTTCATTCAGAAAAGTTTTTTTTTTAATTTCTCCAAACCACTTTCAATTCCATTTATTATTTCCATGAAAATAAATAAACACAACATACATGCACGACTCTACCTAACTTTAATTCTGATGCAAATTGTAAACATTGATTGCTATAGGTATGTAGTACCTATGAGTCAATGTGCTTACATTTCCCTTTATTCATGGGAATGTCTTTCATCAACTGGAAGTGAATCTAAAATTGAATTGCATGATTTAATATGGAGCTCTAGAAAATGGACGGATCGATGGATTTAGTATGGAAAAATCTGTCTTTGTTTCTAGACATGAAATACAGTATTAATTTGAATATAAGAAAAGATTGCATGCTAATGTTTATGGACATGATTTAAAATGCCCATTATTGCCACATTGTGATTCCTCTGACATATTTCATAGCACTAATCTTCATAAAAATCTTTGGTAATTAAATTTAGCACGTATCGTCATTCAACTAATATCATCTATAATACGTTGCTTAAATCTGGTTGGAATATTTACTTTTCGAAGTTTAGACACTTCAGAATGGAAGACTACACAATTACACGATAGCAATCAAAATACATATAACATGTACTCTGTGTAATCTGTGGGCCTTTGTGCGCATAAGAGGGTTATATAGTGGATGGAGGATGGATGGTAATGTGTAATGCATTTTTCCTAAAATAGAGTAGTGGCCTGCATAAGCCCAAGTACTCATTCCTGTAAGTTTGACCTCCCTCATGGAGGCTACCTGCAGGGAGGCCTGAGCCAGCCAGTCAGGTGGGTCACGGCCATCATACGGTCCCATGTCATCGGGCTGTCACTTCAAATGCAACTGACATGGGCGATTTTGCTAATCCACTTAGCTTCAAGATCAACCAGGAGTCTGTTAAGCGGCCTTGGCTCGGTTGACAATGAGAGGAACACACACACATGAACAAGTGCGTTTGCACAGTTATATTTGTGAGGAAATACATTAACAGTGCATTTCCTCGCTCCTAACCCTAACCTTGAATATAAGAAATTACCCTTACTCGCCTCAACTCTAAACCATTCCAAAGCTGTACTCTAAAAGCAAGTCTTGACGATCAAAAGAAGGCCTGAATAAGAAAGGAGTGGCCAAAATGTCCTCTCTATGTAGGTCGAAAACTCATTAGAATGGACAAATGCACCTGTGGCACTAAAAGACTACATGAGTAACATGTAACTAGATAGACAAACATATGGATAGTTTCAGATATACAACTTAATCCAAAATCTCCACTGCAATTCATTCAAGTAGTTGTTTATACATAATGCGAAAAACAAACTAAACGAAAAAGTAATTCAAATTTCATTTTTAAACTGGTAGGCAAGCCAAAAATGGCCTTTACAATAATTTGTTATCTGTTGCCCCAAAAGTCGAAACACAGTATAATGAGTACTTTGTGGAAATTGGAATATCATCCATGCTTATTGATCTCAGCGGGCAGCAGATTTGCCACTTACTGTTGACCAAAAATTACGTCACAATTGGCCGGGGATCTGCAGATGACCAACGTCAAACGACCAAACTCTGAAAGCAGGTGAACTTGGCGAGCTCATTTAATGAACAACTACAAAGTCTTTTTCAGTTGACATCAAATGGCAAAATGGCTTCTCCCTTTGAAGAAAAATAATACATGGTTTTGCTAGCACTAATACATTGGTGCTTAAATGTTCCTCTGTAGGGGCTTTTATAGGTCTTTGATGTTTTTATCTCATTCCATGGCGAAAATGCTATGTCGGTACTCTATAAAAAACATACTGTCCCAAACTGTGATCGGATTGGTTGGTTTTAAACTTGCTAATCATGATCAACACCGAAAATACTGATTGTGTAAATTCCAATTGTTATAAGTGACCCCACTTGTCTAACCCACCCTCCAGATGAATATTGTGTTTGTGGGATTAGTATTTAACCGGCAACATCCACCTCTTTCTAAATCTATCTCCGGAGGCAGCCATTTTGCCACATGCAGGCACCTGAAAATGACATCAGCGTTTCTCAGGTAATGACAATCACGGTCATTAAATCTGAGTCCAACTGTTTTCTGGGCTCGGCCATGATTTGTCCTTAACTGAGCCCTGAGCTATTTTTAAATCATTTTCAATAGATATTCTCAAAACAGGTGTATTTTCTTGATTACTTCATCCTCCACAATCGTAACCGGAATGTCTTGTTTAAACTCGTGAGGGTCTCTAAAAGCATATTGTCCATACAAGGACAATTTCAGCTTTATTTACCCTTCAAAGCCATTAAAGAATGAGGGTAAGTGTCAGGTTAAGTGAAGGAAATGCATGCAAAGGTATATTGCCGCTTGCTCCTGATCAAAGCCTCCAGCCAGCAACAAGGTGTCAGAGTTCAAAACTATTGCGCCACTCAGCCAGATGATATCGCAGACGGATCCATCTTATTTCCCGGCCATAACTTCCCCTATTAGGAGCCACAGCCGAGTTCTTACTAATCAGTTCGCTATCCCACAGAAACAGGAAGGAAGAGAGGGAAACAGATGGGAAAGCGGGACAATGGCAAGCGAGGGACACAATGCTGACTTCTCCCCTCCTCCTCATCCTCCCCCCCTCGGCCGCCGCTGCCCTGTTCGCTCTCTGCGGCCGCCCGAGAAGCCACAGAGAGCAGAGGCTCACAATCAGCCGGACAATACTGTATACAAGTGGCGGCAAACAATGGAGGTCGGCCACAAAGAATTCTGGGAACAGGGGCGCAGCCTTCTTCTCCTTTGGGTCCGCTCGATACACATCGGACTGCTGAGACAGCCCGGTGCCAGACGGCGAAGGAGAGGCAGACAGAGAGAGTGAGCTATATGAGGGCTGGAGCGTTACACACATGCATATACACACATACGCACCTGCTGTGATAAACTATATCGGCCTAAACGTCAACGTGTGGCACTATTGCAATCTTTAGCTCTCCTTCTTCACACACACATACCGAGTGTTCAGTGTGATCAGTCATTTCTTCACAAAATTCACCAAATACACAATGTACACAACCGTAGATATATTTTTATTCTTCTCAGAACAGTGTTGAATGTTCTAAGAAAATTAAGGACAGACTAGAAGTGGAAGTGAGGAACCAGTATGATGTGCGGGAAGGCCGTTTTGCCCCCCCTCTCCGTAAGTGTTCAGCCTGTGCGGTGAACGTGAGACATTTGGAAATAATTGGCTGGTAATTAGGTGGGGGTCGTCAGGTCGATTTGGGAACAAATGGCTGTCTTTAGCTCAGGTGGCCCTCTACATGAGATAATGGGACCTTTATGCCCAATGCCCCCCATCACATCCCCCCACTCCCTCCTTCAAACGCTTTAAAGGGGTATGCTTATTTAGTCATTTTAAGAAGGAAAAAAAAAAAAAAATATATATATATATATATATATATATATATATATATATATATATATATATATATATAAATATATATAAATTCAATTAAGTTTTTCCGCCTCAATCTTGACTTTTGCACTTCCAACTGCAAATTCTAGTTCCACAATGTTACAACGGCGGTCCAAATGAAAAATAATAATATTTCTCATTACATTTGAGACTGATGTGAAAATAAGCTTTTTCAAGTGCACAGCTAAATTGAGAGTATGAGCAATTAATGAAACGTGTGCAAATGCAGCCATATTGAGAACATTATAAGCCACATTTGTAAATTGATTTGGAGATGGGATACATTTTTTTTATTTTATTGGGTTTTTGGATACATGCTGAAGTTTTGTGTTGTCTTGATTGCGGACCATTTGCTTTTGATTTTGAATATTTGTTCCTGGTTAGCAAATTTAATTCTTAATCCTGTGCGATTTATAAAAGTGTATTAGAAAGGGTATGTTAGGACTGAAAGAGTAAGAATAAAGACATGACTGAATGCTATTTCTGTGTTTAGTAGGAAGATGACAGAAATATTTTACATCTTTGGGACCCGCCATAGGCAAAACCCAATTTTAATGCTTTCACAATCAGCAGATCCGTGACAGTTAAACTAATGTATTGGAGTGAAACGTCACATTTAAACTTGTGACTGTGAGGCTTTCATGCGTCACACGAGTTTGCAAAACGCAAAAAGAGTGTTTGCATTCAATGAGGTTGAATTTCCTGTTTTTGTTTTGCATCCATTCTGGAACGGGCTACGGCGTGACATCATGGTACAGTGCGCCTCCAACGGAAGCTGACAGAAAGCAGATTGATTTGACTTCAACCATGATTTCAATTTTTGGAGACATATCGATTTAAATTGTAGTAAATGAGAATCCTGGTTCTTATGAGAATCGATTTATTTGAACACCCATAAAACACACAACCACATACACATAGAGTACATACATATATATATATATATATATATAAATGTATATATATATATATATATATATATATATATATATATATATATATATATATATATATATATATATATATATATATATATATATATATATATATGCTGGCAGGAGGATGGCTGCTGGAAAAGTAGCATCCCTGATATAGGTGATGCTGCTTGAGTCAAGCGATCCAAATGTGGCCCAAACAGCCCCCACCCTTGCCCCCGGGTGAGAGTGAACCCCGTTTGTTGCAACTGAGCAGGCAAAAACAGGACTCACATACAATGGCATTGTGAGTCGAGTTCAGGAAGGGAGAAGTGGTCTCTGTCTTGGGGCCAGTACACCTGTCTGGACTAAGACTAATCCAGCCGGCATTCCTCCAGG
Organism: Hippichthys cyanospilos; assembly: GCF_059441005.1. NCBI lineage: Eukaryota > Metazoa > Chordata > Actinopteri > Syngnathiformes > Syngnathidae > Hippichthys > Hippichthys cyanospilos. The sequence continues at coordinate 15,515,520 of NC_142370.1, forward strand.
ATGGTCCGACTAGACTTGTCACAGTAAGGGCTGACCGTGTGCGGTTGGGCAGTGCTGACCTCGGCAGGAAACTCTTCTTCTGCACTATGATCACATCTATCAATCTGCAGCCAGACCTTGGTCTGTGATCACATTTACATTGCGCAGGCTTGTCTATATCAAAAAGCTCACAGTGCCCTGGGAGGGTGCAGTGGAGGAAGCCTACGAGCGGAAGAAGCTGAGGTACGCCAACCTTGCTGTGGATTCTCAGCAACGAGGCTGGAAAACTTAGATCTGCCCAGTGAAAGTAGGCTGCAGATGCTTCCCCTTTATAAAGGACAAAGTTGAAATAAACTGTAAAAGAGACATGTTTTTTAACAATGCATAAAACTTGTTTTAGCATCACCTTAAACTGACTTGCAAAGGTCCCAAGTTTCTCGCTCTCTTTACTTTTTGCGCTCTCTCTCTCTTTCTCTCCCTCCTCATCGCGTCCTCCCATTCAGCAGTAGGAATCTCTTGTTTGGCTTCCTGCTGTTTGTGTCCAGACAAGGTCTTGATTTGAATACTGATTCGCCTTTGATAGGCCCGCACTTCCGATGTCATTAACTTGTTTTGTCTGGTTAAATGGGAATGTCCAGAAAGAGTGAGGGAGTGGGAAAAGAGAAGCGTCGCCAAACAATGCAGGGGGGAGACGCTCCGTAAATAACAACAAGCAAATAGAAAACAGGATGAGTATGAAGGAAGTGAATGTGGAACACTCCACATGGAGATCGAATCGGATTCTGCGCACATTCAAATCATCAGTCCAAAAAGGTACCATGATGCAATGAAAATCAAAAAATATAATTTTATTTTAAAGTCCAAGTTAAAGTCACAGGAAACAATAGCAAAATAGATTAAAAAAGGAATATACTGTATGACTTGAATGACATGCAGCAAAGTGAAAAACGTTGTCAAAGATGAACTGAACAATCCTAATTTGTCTCACTTTTGATAACCACCTACTGCATATGCTTCCATATTGACATTCAGATACAACCATTTTTCACTTTGAGGGGGATTGAGTCTCGCAACAAATGTCTGTTTGTGTTTACGTGTGTGTATGTGTGTGTGTGTTGGGGGGCTCAATTGGTTTCGCCAGAGTCCATACTGTAAATATAGGGTTATTCCTTGCTACATTTTCTGCCACTTTATTTTTTAATTACAGATGACATTGCATGATGACAATAACCCGTTGCCTGAATCTACAACAATCTCAGCTTGTCCCAAATGGGTTTGCAACTCCGATTTTACCTCACCTGCTGCTAAGGCCTGAGATACAAGTATTCAGGCATATTTCATACTGTACCTCATTCCTTTCCCTGTTTGAATGTTGCTGTGAATATGAGTAATAATACCTTAAAGTTAAGCTTTACACATTTTCAGGTATGGCAACGGTGGCTGTGTGAAGAAGCCCCATGTTAATTTATTCAAATTTCCTAACAATGTGTGGTTTGTTAATAGTGTTGTTGTGTTCTACTATATGACCAAATGAGTGATTGTATTAAAGTGCATTTTCATTTGTTGGATAGCTATAATCTATCTGAACATGAACAAAAGAATAGGAAGAATCCTACAGCTTCTTGTACCCTTCCAGGCTCATTTTTAACAAAAGAATAATCATTCAACTAAATTTACTTCACACTGTTAGCAGGCTACGAGTAATGAATACAATAATATTTTCCTAGTGCCGAACCAAAGAATCCAAAACATGAGATGTTACTCAAAAAACACACATACAGTGTACCAACAAGACAAACGAAAAAGAAAAGGCAGTAAGGCAAAAGGCTTGGTAGGAGGGACGCTAGTATGATAAGCCATAAGACCCAAAATAAACTACATAAACAAGAGAAAGTGGGACAGGCTTAGGTGAACTAAGAAAAGTGAAGAAGTGGGAATGAAGGTAGGATCAAAGTTGACACCCGCTTTTGATAGCCCCCCTCAGATAAAATGTGCGCTCAATTAGCACGCGGCGATGATTTCCATTAGGACTAATCAAATATTTATGCTGCTTTGTGAGTGTGTCACAAAGTCACGTTGGCTTTCATATCACAGTGACAGTTGCCTAATGAAAAGGTGGGTGTAGAAAGAAAGAGATGACAGAAAGTAGGGACATTATAAAAAAATAAAAAAAGAAAGAAGAAGAGGTGTATTTGGGTTGCAAATAGTAAAAATTGTGTCATCAATTACAAAGCAGTTGTGTGTGCGCGTCTGCAAGTGTCAGCGCGTGTGGGGAAAAAAGGACACAGCAGAGATCAACCAAAGCCATTAATCAAGTGAAGCAAGCCAAATTAGGCTCATCTGTCTGAGCATTAAGTAGGAATGGAGCTACAAGGACGAGATAGCGTCTTGGGTTTAATGGGGGTAAAAAAATAAAACCACACACACACACACACACTTGTGCTTTCCTGTGAGAATGTTCTTTTTAATGATGATGTTTGGTCAGTTGAACCTACTAGATGAACTCTTCTCCATTTAAAATATAACTAGGTGAAGGCATGACACATACCCCTGAAAGGAAAATAGAATCCCATCCATTAGAAAGGATGTATGTTAGCATCTGCCTTGCTGTCTTTTTGAGTCGGATATTAATTCAAAAATATGTTGCCTATATGCAGTATATGCTGCATTGCACCATGCTAAGATACATATACATTCATACATTCGTTTCGCAAATAAACATGTCTTGCATTATATGTGAGCTATGTGATCAAAGCTGATCAAACAAAATCAGCTGAAGGTTAGTAGTAACAAGGTGGGCGGGCCCGTAGAGGTGAGAGGTCAATTTTTGGCCTGACAGACAAATGGAAAGTGGTCAGCACTTGAAGGGTGAAAAGGGCGTGAAGGATGACCCAGCTTGGGTACTGTGACAGTGTAGGATATGGATGAGCCTGCACGCTAGCATGACAGGGGAACATAATGCATGTGGAATTTCAAAATCTGATATAATTCTGCGCCATTGGAGATTCAGCAGCAGAGAGAAAAACCAAATTATATATATAAGGCAACGAGGTGTATGTGCAGATGTGTAAAATCGTTCGCCAAAAATTCACCTGGCTCCTTCAAAAATTGGAAACAAATGACAACAAATGTTGTTTGCACGACAACGTTAAGTACAGCGTGAACAACCTCTGTCAGCACCAAGACCTCCTTCTAACCTACATATCTCAGCGGAAAATGTTCGGCTAACTCGAAAGGCAAACTAATCCCAGCACAAGCGATAACATTCAGCAGGTGAAGCCATGACGGATGAGTATTGATTTTGAGGTTGTTGGAGGAAGGCAAAATAGATAACTAGACCGCTTTATTGATATTGATCGGTGAGTCAAAAGGTATAAAAAAAACACTCCTTCTAACAAACGTGTTGAAATATTGTGCAATAAATGGGGATTACGCTTAGATAGTAGAAAGAAAGAAAACGATCCAAGAACAAACTGAACCCGCAGACTTCCGTGTCAGCCGAAGTGAGGACACAAGACACCGCAAATGTTATATTCTCAATTTTAAACAATTCAGCATAGGATGACCAACTCGCTCAGCGAACCTCGCCATGCAGCTTAAAGAACTAAAATATGGCAACTCGAGCCCCCAACGGATATACAGCCCTAGAAATGCGTATAATCTCACATAGCGCCATGCTCGAAATTCACGATTAGAACTCACCAAAAACCACCTTCTCACTACGGTGCCGTCCAACTGTGAGATCCAGGCTACCCATAAACTCTAGTTACCAATTAACTGTGTGTGTGTGTGTGTGTGTGTGTGTGTGTGTGTGTGTGTGTGTGTAAGTGCGTGAGTGTGTGCTAGAGATACCCATGAAGCACAAGAGGTGTCTGGTAGGCCTATCTGTGGCGCTGTGATGCGCTAACGTGAAAGAATGCTAGCATCAGTGCGACACAGATATGAGAAGTGCGAGGGGCTTGACAGATGGATTGGAGGTCAATTTAGAGGTCAAGCCCAAAAGTAGTAGGCACACACATCGTGCCAAAGATTTGGAGGGCGCTGAAAGCCTTCACATTTGTTGTCAAGAGATAGTATGGACGCTAATAGTCACTAACACGGTGGAAAATGTAAGTCAGTTTAGGCAAATTGTTTCTTTTACTTCATTAAGATAAGTTAAAAAGTTGATGATAGACAGTATATCACTGATCTTACTGAAAATGTCCTCACTCATCGCAATGAAGAATGTCAACCTGTCAGCAACTCAGTTCCCCCAAGAAAGGCACAATGTTTAACAAGGTGACAGTACCTAATTTTTTGGTATGTCATCTGAATTTGATTTTTTTTTATTTATGTATGTATTTACTTATTTACTCATTTATTTGGGGGGGGGGGGGTGCAGCACACACTGGACTTGGAGACTGTCACATGAAAAATCAATCTACACCCGAATCTAAGTGCCTGGGATAACGTCTGGACTTGCGGGAGGCCACATGCACACTACACCATGTATTTTTTATGTATTTATTTTATTTTAAGGCCCACCTGATCGACTGTGTGCCTATATTTGTATACACATATACATTTGTATGTATGGAAGACGGCTCTTTAGTTTGTCGTCTTTAATTTAATATTAGCTGCAATTTTTTGTTGTTGTTTTTTTTACAAGTCACCGAGGGCAATTTCCTGGAAAACAGAAGAAGATGCTATCGATTTATTCATTTTGAGTCTGAACTGCTATTTCACTCGTCACCAGGGGGCACTCTTCATTTGTAAACACTACCAGGCATCTTACTGTTGTTTTTTTGTGCAGTAATCTAACAATTTGTGTGTCAATGTTATGTTGAAAATATACAGAAACAAGTCATAGTTATACTTGAAACATATGCTGATAACAAAGAAGTTTTTATCCTAAGTTTAAAATGACTGCTTGACTAGAAATCCTGCATTGCATTATGGCAAAGGTACATTTCTGGTCTCTAATTGGTGTTAGTTAGGTAGTAAATTCAGAATGCTTTTTGTTGTTGATATTTATTTTTTCTCCACAATGCATTTTTTTGACTGGTGCTGACATATACACCGCAGCGACCCATGATGTTGACTTTTTATGTAATGACAATTAAAGTAGAGTATGCAGCTTTTATATTGACTTGAACGGCATTTATACAAATTACGTATCTTCTAAATTGTGAGATGTTTTAATGAACGGGTTAGGTCATGGAATGATGTGAGTGGGGGGCTTGAGGAATAAATGGCATACCCTGGGTACAAAGTGTTGGGGAATAAGGGTGTTTTGGTGTACGTGTGTGGGTGGGGGGTGTCATTAGCACTAAATCTCTTCCATATGACACACTCACATGGCCTGGACTCTCTCTTTCTGTCCGTCAGACTGAAGGAGCAATGAGAGGACGTAAGTGTGTTTAGATGAGTAGAAGCATATTGGCCACAACTGTGTTATGCTTAGAACACAGCAAGAGACAGATGGCCTCATTTCTTCCTTCACTTTAAGAGAAAAAAAAAATCAAACCACTGTTGTTTGCCTTTGGAGGTTTCATCCACGTTGGTGACACAAGCAAATAATACAAGTTAAATACAGAACGGCTCATCAATTTGGATCTTGAAGATATCAAGGAGGAAGACCACTCCCCCTTACAGAAACATTTATCCTCAATGATCTGATCAAGAAAATGAATATATTCCATGTTAATGTCTTCTGACTGTAGTGCTGACCCAGAGCAAGATACCTTTCCCTCCATCTGACATTTTTCACGGGAAATAACATTTTGCTGTCCCGTTTAATAAACAGATCATCATAATCAGCACTTGTTTAAAACGTAAATCACTCAATGAAGATCTTTCTGTTTAGAAATCCGACATTGTTGATCATCTGTTCTCCATCTTTAAATGTTGTCATGAATACAATCCTGCAAGTTTCTGTCCTGAGAGTCATGTCTGTCTGAACCCACATATGATTTCCAGACTACAAGTACTTTATTCTTTTCCAAACTAAAATTTAATCAAAGAGCACAGGAAACAGAGTTTGTTCAATGTCATTTTATTTCAATAGCCTGAGCTTCATCTATGTCTGATTTATTTTAAGAAGCAACCTTCATAATGGCTTTTAAACCACTCACAAATACACAAATAAGAGTGTTGTATAGACTGGCAATTCACCACCATTGCATGCACACACACACACACACACACACACACACACATATACATGCACTAATCACTCCTTGACTGCTCCGTTTCTATCTGTGAAACAAAAGACAGCTTTGTCTGACCAGGTCCAACACTTGTACAAGAGGCTTAGGACATTTTTCTCATTTTTTAACAGCTAATATCTTGCAAAAGTTCCCTAATCTCTTTGCAGTTTACGTGAGATGAGATTTGTACCCTCACCCGCGACAACCCCCTCCCCTCCTCCCTTCTCCACATGCTCGACACCCACTCTGCAAGGCTGTGACACACGGTGCTTAACCCGACCATTTTAATTAGGTTAGGTTTGTATGTGCAGAGATCTAAGTTGATATAACAAAGTAAAGCAGTTGAGGAAGTGAGTAGAAACACAAAACTGTTAAAGAACAAAAACCACAACAACAAAAATCGTGTTGTATTCTATATAATGTTCTCCATCACAGCATCTAATTTAGTTGAAATAAGAAGTTATCGGGCCCTATTTTGAACTTTTGCACAATATCATGAGATCCAATACAAGTGTGGAACCAACTATTTGACTTGGATTACATCACTTTAGCCTTACCTGGTGTATGAAAAGTTTTAAGCATCAGAAAAACAAAAGGGCGAAAAAGATTTTTCACCATTTATTGTTCAGTCACCATCAGGGGCTGAACAATAGCTCCAAAGGTGTTGAAGCCATGTGATCCCATTGTAAGAGAATTAATTTTGGGACACGCATCAATGCTTCAAAATGCTACCCAATGCTTAAAACTTTTTATACCCCCCCCCCCCCCCCCCCCCTCAAAAAAAAAAATCATTTGGATGAACTTTTTCACTCCCCCTAACAGAATACTAGGTGTCCAATCAAGACCTGATATCGACAAATCCTCAACATCAGGTGACTCGGACTCGAGCTAGGGTACAAAAAAAGTGATCGAGCCATCTTCTACTTGCACTGGTGCAGCTACTTTATAACAACATGAGTGCACTGCTGTCTAATATTTGCGTTACCTTGCTCAGTTTCACAGGTGTTAATAATAGCCTTTTGTATGATACACTGCAGTTTTACATTGCTGCAAACTACAATCCCCAGATGATATTAGCTCATTTTGTGACTGTCAATCAAAAGCAAACATTCTTTTATACTGCAAAAGTAAGAAATTTCATGTTCTTGTATTGAAAATATTCATCATATTTTGTGGCCATGTAACCCTAATGTGTTGGCTGTTTGGTATAAACACAACTACAGTGGTTGTGACTGCTACCCTGAGTATGTCGTTAATTCCCATTTCTTCCCAAAATCTACAAACAGTGACTGTGATAAAAACAATGTAACATCATTATCACTAAAACGCACGGACAGTAAAGACAAATGAAAATGGTGCAATTCAAGTAGTTGAAGTAAACAAGAAGTCAGTTCAGTGTGACAAAACACAGACATTGCATTGCCACTACTAATTTTCCCAGTCAAAGAAACGAAGGCGACCAGGGTTACAGGAAGTGCACTCGAGTTGGAAAGGGACAAAAAAACTCCAATAAAAGAAGGCGGGAGAGAAAAAGAAGAAGACGGTGTGCCTTTAGAGCTGTGAGACAGGCGAATGTTTCCGGACAGTGGGCCATGCCAGGTCTACGTGTTCACAAGCCTTTGCATCTGTTTTTAAAGGCGATTTGTTTTTGGAAGGTGAACAAAAGATTCCAACCATAACTATGCTCCTGCAATATGAGCAATGCTGTCACTATTGTTTGTTTGTTTGTTCTCCAACATTACGCAGTGTACCCTGGACAGGCCACCAAAGACAGAGAATGGCATGTATACCTATACATTATCACTGGTTTAACTAATGTATTGAAACCTGGATGACATTGTTGACTAATATTCACCAGCAAGTTATTCAGCAGCTTTTGAACAGAATTCAAATTGTACAATTTAATAAATAACAAGTATTGAACATCCTACATGTTTCTATATAGCAGTACATATTCTAAATGTGCAGGAATTACAATATAAGCAAAGCTGTGTCTCCCGCAACATTGTCCCATGCCTTAGCCAAAACTGACATAACGTGAAAGTGCTGCGGTTATCGGAACTCTTCCAAGTCTAGCTGAATACTTGAGTCACAAGGTCAAAATGATTGCACAGCAGCAAATGCAATTTCATAAGTACTATTGTGTTGGATGTGGCAGCTGTTCTGCTTGTGAAGCAGATGCAGACACGCTGCAATATAGTTAAAGAACATTCTTTAATACGTATGATTATACATCAGGTAACCTTTATACATCAGTTAACGTTTATTTTTAATTTATCTCGACGGAAAGATTCTTTTGACGTAAGATAACCACCTTTCCCTTTTTAAAAGAAGAAAAAACGCCAAATGTTCCTTCAGCTTGGGAAGTTGGCATAACATAGCAGCAGACATTCTCTTCCTCTTGCTTCATGTTTTTGGATGGAGGGAGTTTGTACTTTGGAGTGGTATGGGTTCCAAATAAAGTGTTTGGGCTATTTTGGGCCCAAAAATGTTGTCAAATAGCCTTAGTTGGACACACAGGTCTAAAGATCGAGAAAGCACAGTGGGGATGAATGACTCTTCCATCCGCACTCATTGAGCCCTTGTTCTGTGTGCGTTTTCACATCTCAGCAGGGCACTTATGTATTCAGGGTATTGGGTGTGTGTTTTGTATACGTGTGTGTGTGTGGGGGGGGGGGGGGGGGGGGGGGGGGTCCCTCACTATCAGCATCTCTAATTAGAGCCATAATTAAAAGCTTTGTTAACTGGTGTTGAGGCCAACAGCATCTCAGTTCATTAAGGACTCCAATACAAATCTCCTTCTGCATTCCACTCAGTGGTAAATGGAGCAGCATTATTAATCGGCAACACCCAGGGGACAAGTCAAGTGTGAAGGAGAAAGACTGAGAAAAGAGATTGAAGTCAAGGGCTCGTTCTGCATTGATCCCTCAAACATTGATCACTATGGTCAGTGTTTAAAGGCAAAAGTTGGACCGTGATAGATTCGGGCAGAGTATAGATCAAAGGCGAGGTAGGAAGCTCATTTTTTAAGTCTATTAAAAGTTATTTTTCTAACCCGTGACAGCAAGAATTAGAGAAAATATCAACTGCATTTTTTTTTGTTGGTTAATGGGTAGGCTCATCCAAAAAATGTCACTTGAAAACTCTTCCATGCAACTTTGAGATGAGATATTACCTATGCAAGGAGCAATTTGCTCCTTTGCACCTTGCAATTTGCTCCTTGACCAAAAAGTTAGCATTTAGCATTACTTTTATGTCCCATTCTAGTTATTTTTAGTTTGGTTTTATTTTTTGGGGGGGCGTAAATCATGGAAGAATTGCAAATCTTGCAAATCTTTTCAAAATATTGGATTAGAGCTTTTTATGTTTACCTACCTACCTACCTACCTACATACCTAACTAACTGACTGACTGACTGACTGACTTACCAATCGGCGTAATTCATACAAATAAAATGTACATGTTACAAATTTTATACAAGATGTTATTCAATTTAGAATTAAAAAAAATATTTTTAATACTAGTTTTAAAGAGTTTTACTAGTTTACTAGTTTTTAGAGTTTTAAACCATCCATCCATCCATCTATCCATCATCCCCATTTATAACACTGCACAGTATATTTGTCTCCAAATGCTTAATTTCTCACGCAAGTCAAGTTACCTACAGTCCCATTATTGCTGTCTTCCCTTAATCACCAATCAAGAGCCGAGAAGCAATTTATTCTCAGTTTGTGACAGTGAAAACATGCACTACTGTTGGTCTTTGCCCACTTTTGCTGGCTGTGTGTGCGTGTAGCTGTTCGTGCGTGTGTGTGTGTGTGTGTGTCACTGTGCATGTTAGCCTTAGGTTTTAAGACATACGCCTTTCTGACAGGCCGACAGTGTACCAGCTGGAGTCTGTGACACCTGGAACGCTTTAACACATCAATGCCAATATTCAGAGGGGCTAACATTAAAACGCCGTCTCCTACGTCAGTTTCCTGCCCAATAAACTCTGAAGGGGAACAATGACTTTTTCATGGCTGTCTTGTGAAGGTGATACTTGGGCACAGTATCATCGCTGTACGAAATCTGAGAGTGTCCCGTGATAATAATGTTTGGTTATCAAAGTGCATGCGAAGGTTAAGTGTACATTAAATAGTAGGCTCTTATCCCGCTCCTTTTGTCAGTAAATAGTCTAGACCGTTCCCCCCGTGGACCTTAGCTGTGCAGATGTTGACACAATGAATCCCTTGCAATAACACGCTTGTTTTTGAGTCCTCTCCGGTGGCATTTACACTCAACAATCACACAGACAAGTATGCCGTTCAGCATCTAATGGCTAACACGTCTGAATGGGAGCACAGTGTAGATCAGAGAGGAAGTACAGGCAAGAAGAGGTTGCTCTGTAATGTGGTGGTATAATACATTACTAGATCACATTTTATCGAAGAGTAAAACACCAACATTTTCCAGGCATGAGCAAACAAGTCAATATCACCACAATGTGCCGTTCACACATTACAAAAGATGAAATTGTCCATTGAACTTCATATTCACTGTATAAAGTAGATATTCTGTTTGAAATACATGTTGATCAAGCACCTTTTTTTTTAAATGCACAAGTGAAAAAAAATGTAATCTTGCTGACGGTGAACACATAAAGTTGGACAGCATCCAACCACAGATACGTTATAGTAGGATTAAAACTTATGAAAAATATTACATAATAGAGTATTTTGTATCGGGATTCATGCAATTGCTTGGTGTCAAATACTAAGGCTTCAGAGTGTTACATTTTTATGATGACCAAAAGCACGTTAATATGATGTCAATAACTGCCTCCTTTGTCCAGTAGAACTTTTCAAAAAATTGCAAAAACATCACAATGACCATTGACACCCCTTCTGATAAATACCATTGGCTCATCATCATATTTTATAATTTGAACATATTTTCAAAGCAAATTTTATGTTTTTTGTGACCCATTATAAGGTGAGGCTGAACTGCCACCATTTTATTTTTGTTAATCAAACTTAACGTTCCTCGTGGACTGAGCAAACACGAGGCAGCATTCCTCTGTCTGCCATTTTAGCTGTAGTCAAACCCCACATTGACGGGAGGGCATTAAAGCATTAGGGGCTAATGTTTTTAAAAGTGTACGGTATCTTGGAGGGATTCGGGAGGTGGGCGCCGTTTGTGTGCATGTATGTGTAATGGTGGATGAGATGGATCCGCACATGGCAACCATTACACACATAGGCCCTCTAATCGCTGCCGACCTGCCTCCTTGCCTGCGGCGATCCCACCTCTGACGACGTGTGTGCGTGTATGTGTGTTTGTAAGGGGGCATCCCAGGTTCAGGAGGGCAGAATGTTCACATAGATGCATATTTGCACCACATTTGCTCACCAACACACACTGAACACACTTTGAACATTCCAAATATCATCTCAAATATTTACGTCGGCGAAGGAGCTGTTTGTTTGTTAGTTAATGGAGCAGCATTGAGAATAACTGATGCTGTCTTCACAAAACTTTCTTAGGCCCACGCAGCATTTTAGCGGAGTTGAATTGAAGTGGCATGATGTGGCGATGTCGCAAATTAAAGCCAATCAAAATGGCACAGAAGCTTTCCCGCAGGAGAAAAATCCATTTCTCATCTATAAAAAAAGTCACACACAACCGCCCACCAAGCTCCACAATACGACAGAAAATGATATAAGTGTATCACTCAGGCTGCATTATTGAAATTTTTAAATAGATTACCTCATCAGTTCTTCCATCAAATAGAGTAATCACTCCCACTCTTTTTTTAATAATTAACGAAAGTTGAAAGTAAGTTGAAGAATGTCACTACTTATTGTTTTATACCTTTTTAGCGTCAGCAAAACTTGCTGATGCTCACTGGTTAGCAAATTGTTATTAGCACATTACGTGCTTGACTGCCCCATACTGGTAAAAATTTTATTTAATAAGAAGTTTGGATAATACAGGCTTAGTGCTTTTTGGTAAATTAATATGCTTAGATTATCCTTAATGACAATAACTAACTACTACATCCGTAACTTGTGTTTCTGAGGACATGAATAGGATTAGCCATTCAGCTACTAGGCGGTACGCCAGAATCAGCAATGAAGCTGTATGTCAAGAGGGTCTGTGCATATCTCTTTTTTTCCTCTTTTTGTGCCTTTTCCACATCACAATAAGTCAACAAGACCTTATTGTATTTATGTAACTCAGCTCTGTTTCTCCCTTTACACCATTACAGCACTACATCTGCAAGATCAATGTAGAAAATGCAAACTGGTCTCCGCCGGCGCGTCAAGGTGGATATTTTTAGTCGACCAATTTTTAAAATCGACCTGGTCAACTTTAATTCTTGTTTTTTTTTAATTATGACATTTCACGAAAGTAATGAACAATGTGTCTTTGCGCATCTGTAGTGTGTATGTGTGTTTGCATGGTTTCGCCTAAATAGTTTGAAAGATTTTGTTATATGTATATACTATGAAATTGTGTTCGCATAGCCATGTGTTTGATCCCCATTCGTGCCAGGCATGGCTCGGAAGAATTTGGTGACGACGGGTCACGTGTCAAGCATGAACGCTACTCGTCTCCATGAGGACAAGCATAAACAAATGTATCATAAAGTGCATCAGGTGAGCATGTGTGTGTTTGTGTGTATGATCTCGATTGTGTGTATCTTCATTTGTGTGTGGGTTTCTCTGTGGGGAGACCACACAGGAGACAGCTTTCAACTGTGTAAATACCACATCAAAATACACTCACACACAGCATCGGGTACAGTTTACTTGCCTCCCTCCTGTGTAATTGACAAAAGGTGCCATTGATAAAAATTTGCTGACATCACAAAGACAGCAAAATATGCAGGGATCTCACAAGCTTCCAAACAAGTTCAAACTTTACTGCTCGCTACCTACAAGATTGGACACAGGCCTCCAATAAGCACACATGAAGACATCAACGCGCATGTACACACACAAATACTCAATGACTGTATTTTTCTATCATATATCCAATTTGTATGTGCTTAAGTGGGTTTACGGCTGATATCCTCGTGGGTACATGAATTTGTTTTGTATATTTTATGTTTGTTTTGAAGCATGCAGGAAATCCAAACAATAGACCCACGATGGCAAGCCTTTTTTCCTCCCTCCTTCTCAATCACCTCAGATGAAGAAAGAGAAAGATGCAAGGTTGACCGAAGCCTGAACAAGCCTAATTAAGTTTGGTTAACTTAGCTCAGAGACTTATATTTCACGCGTGTGCTCCTCCACACACACACACACAAACACTCGAGCACATAAGCGCACACACACACTTTGGCTTGCTCCCTCCTCTATTAACACCTGCTTCTTTTCCAATTAGCCCCCCCCTCCCCTCCAAATAGAGACAAATGGGCCAGTGGGGTCTGATTAATTCACTTCTGTCAAGGACTCTGAACAATGCCATCACGGCACTCACACAAGCGTGGACGTGCACAAGCACACACACACGGACACACATCCAGACTACTACTAACCACATGGCATCACACCGCAGTACTGACAAGAACGGCATTCAGCGGCGCAAAGATCACAATCAAGGCTGAGCAACCCTAATTTGGATCAGTGCCAGCAAGTAGGATCATAGTATCATATCAGGATATTACATCAGATTTCAGAAATGGGGTACAAGAACCCATTGGGGTGCGTGAAGGTATTTCAGAGGGTACATGAGATTTTATTTGGGCTTCCGCAGGAATCAGCATATCTGATTTAATGTTCTTTTTTTCATGCCATGACAGGAACAGTACATTTTCTTTACAAAATACTAGGAAATTAATTGGAAGATGAAGAAACCATGCTACACATTGGCAGCTCGGTGGAAGAGTGGTTAGCACATTCTCCTCACAGTTTTAAGGTCCACAGTTTGCATCTGGCTCTGGTCTTTCTGTGTGGAGTTTGCATGGTCTTCCCATGCCCGCATGAGTTTTCTCCAAGCACTCTGGTTCCTTCCCACAATCCAAAAACATGCATTGTAGGTATATTGGTCACTGCAAATTGGTGTGTTTGTGTATGATTGTTCATCTACTGGTGCCCTGTGACTGGCTGGCAACCAGGTCAGAATATATTCCATCTGCCCAAAGACACCTGGATTAGGCACCAGCAATCTATAGAAATATGGATTTCATGAAACGAATTATAGACTTCTGCTATGTTTCTTAGGTTTATATTTGTAAATGAATATGTTTTGCCATCAAAAGCTTCTTCTCAGTCTTCTCAATCTCAGTTGAAAAAAAAAGCAAGGTAGCTGTTCTGCTAGACAAAAAATGTGTTGTACAATGTCTGCGTTTACCTGCACCCACATGTGTTGATCAATCAAATTCCCCTGCCTAGTGTTCCAGTCCAGCTGTTTAGTGTTACCTCGTTAGCGCGGAATGTATTTAGTTGCCTGTTTGCTTTCAGTTAGTAGTCAGGGGATTGTATTATTGGCCATGGCTATCAGCATAGCCCAAGAGAATTTAATCTCTGTGAGTTTCAGTCACGTTGTTCCCCTTCCAGATAGTTCAGTTGTTTCTTTTGTTGTAGCTGATTTTGGTTTTTAATTTGCAAGTCCTTTTGGCAATGTTTGTTTGACACCCCTGCTCTGGGTGGTGCAGTGCTTCTCAAATGATCTACAGAGGGATAGAAATGTTTTAAGGTTGAAAAATTGTAAACCATTCAAATGTATTTCACAGAACAACAATATAGTGGACTTGTTTGTTCTTAACAAAGATTCTGGTGTCATTTGTTAACCACCGCCCTATAGTGTCAATGACAAGTCAACAAAATGCAAAAGGCTTCAGAAGCTCGATGAGGAAAAAATAGACATGTTGAAACGAAACAAAGATTTTAATAAATGTTACTGTAACATTTGTCGGTTTGTAACAGCCGATTTTTGCTCACATCTTGTAAATGCTGTTTGAGCTTTGGACTTTGTCTTTTGTATTGTAATTTTTGGGACTCAAACATTTATGCATGGACCCATAGTTTTCAGTATGCCGAGTCCTGGGGATCCAACAGTTTCTAGGGGTAAAATGAGCACTGAATGTGTAGCGTGTGTCCATGTACATGTGGACTCATGATGCGTAGATCCCATCATTAGTCTTGCTCTGCTGTCCTCCCTTGTTTGTTTAAGCAGAGATGTGTGTTTGCTCAGTGCTGCGTGTCCTCCACGGAGACCGCCATGCAGCACAACCACTAAACTACTTCAAAACCCAACCTATACCCCCAACGCATGCACACATGCATGCACATGCAGGGGCAACGAACAAAGTTAAGCCATGGTGTGTTAATCTATGGCTACGTTACACAACAATATGGTTTAAAGGTACAAAGTCTGAGTATGATGAAATTACAGTTGGTTGTTTAAAAATGGGTTGAATCCACAAATTTATTTTTAATAACTCACTTGTGACAAAAGCATATATATATATATATATATATATATATATATATATATATATATATATATATATATATATATATATATATATATATATATTGTGCCATGTCAACATGGTGATAATGACAAACAGGGCACAGGAAATTTTTGACAAGCTCACCTTTGGCCTATGAATAATGACAAGTGATCTTTTTTCTGAAGATTACCTTTGTTTACTTTGTGGGTGGAGGTGTGTATTTCCTTAGAGGGACAATATGCTCCAAAGCTTTCTCCGAAAGGCAAGTCTGTTTATATGCTGACATTATGCCAAAAATAGATGCCAAGATTTCATTTTGCAGTTTATTGAAATAATTAAGGAAAATGTCAAGTTGAAAATAAATATCGGACAATTCCAAAGACATGTTTTGGAGTTGAGAATCTGGAATTGCCTATTTTCATCATTATTTTATGCGTTTATTTTGTATTCATTTATTTATTTTTACAAACAAAAAGTCTTTCAGTCATCTTGAAAATGGTATTACTTTCATTGACCGCCAGCTTATCCAAGCACACAGAGCAAGTCAAACATAATGCTAACATGGCTCCAAATCTGTGTACAATAGCACTGCCTCGCTTTAGTCTCACAGCAAATAAATAGCTGTTGCTTCATTTCATAAACTCGGGGTTCAAAGGTCGAGCTATGTCAAGTAGAGAGCTGAATAAGACGCCATGGGATAAAAGAACGGCAGAATAAGGGATTTAGACAACGGTAGGGTTGGTGGGGGGTTTGGCTTATAGAATACTTGCCGTCTCATTTTCTGTAGTCCACCCGTCGAGTCTCAAATACCGCTATAGTGTTGGCCCTATTGTGCATCCATCCCCAGAGCTTGTCTTCAATTAGCCTGATAAGAGGAGCGCATTGGGGGAAGGGATTGGGCCAATAATCGCTTTGATGCCATTGGGCCCTCAGCGGCTTTTGTCTATTTTGC
Organism: Hippichthys cyanospilos; assembly: GCF_059441005.1. Taxonomy (NCBI): domain Eukaryota; kingdom Metazoa; phylum Chordata; class Actinopteri; order Syngnathiformes; family Syngnathidae; genus Hippichthys; species Hippichthys cyanospilos. The sequence continues at coordinate 15,532,084 of NC_142370.1, forward strand.
CCCCTGTGTTGATGCAGGGGCAAATGGCAGGTCTGGAGGCAGACATTTTTTACTTTTATTGTCTAGAAAGATGTGTTTATTGTGTGTGAGTCACTAAAGGAGAAGAGTGAGACGCGAAGCTAAAAGTTTTTTTAAGCATGAATTTTATCAGTCAGTAGTCGTCTAAGAGAAAAGCTAGTTGGAATATAGCATCTGTTAATTGCATTTATTGGCTAGAGCATCAGGTCCTTATTTGCATTGTTTACTTGGAGCCATTAAGTTTATTTTAGTACAATATAGTCATTTAATTACAATTAATTTTCTGTTTCAAGTTTGTTTCACCTGATTGACATTTCACTTTCACACAGATTGTCAAATGATGGCAAAAACACTTTTTTTTATACTTGTTGTTATATAAGTATTGTCTTTATACTAAATAAACAGCATACAAGTTTTCAGCATGAGGTAAATAAATTATTTAAATAAACATATCGCCCCAACTTGTGATTGGTTATTCGGCACCAAAAATCTTGATCACGTAAAGTCGAGTTCAAACCTCAGCTCAAACCTCTCTGTGTAGGTTCCGTATGTGCATTGGTTTACGATTGATCTAATCCCGTAACACCATTTGTTTGGATTATTTATCTCCGACTCAAGTAATTCAACAACTAAATGTAACCCCCCCCCTTCCTCAGTAGCTAATTTGATTCTTCTTCAATAATGTGAATCACATTATAACTTTATGTTAGTCAAAAATCTCTGCAGCTGGTTTTGGAAGTTTTTCTTTCCACCTGTTGTTGTTGTTGTAATAAGATGTCATACCAGTATATCTTGTCAGTGACTTATCAGCATGAGGCCCTCATTGGCGAGGCCACAGGCTGTCACAGCTGTGAACTCTCTCATGACCACTGAGCAACACACTGGACAGCTCCAAGACCTTAACGAAGCCCATGTTGAACCATTCATACAAAACAAACAACGCTATAAAATAAGAATATCAGTTTTTCAGTGATCTTTTTTTTTTTTTTTTTTTTTTGGTGGGGTAATCGCGAAGGAACTGTTCTGCTTTGTGCTAATAACACAAAGCAATTAATGCAGGAGTTGGTTAATTCAGGTAAGGAATGCACTAAGCCACCGCGTGGGGCTCGGAAATGTTTGTGTGAGTGTGCAAGCGTTGTGTCTATTTGTGTGGCTCTGTTTTTTTTTTTCTGTGTGTGTTAGATGTCAGAGCAATCTACAAGGGATCTACAAGCATTATGTGCGTCCTGCCTAATGACTGTCATATGGAAGGGATTGAGGTGACCACTGCCACGCAATGGGCTGTACCACAACACATCTGTCACCAACTTCTATCCCTTTGAGTGCGTGTGTGTGCGCGCATAAACCTACATTTGTATGTGCGTGCCCTGCTACTGATAGGCTCGATGATAACATGCCTCATTCTTAAAAAATATTACACAGTTTATGTTCCATGCGGCCCTCCTTGTTGTGGTGGAGATAAATCTCGCACAGTCACTTTGTGGGCATTGGCCTACCATAACGCAATCATTTAATTGCAGTGTGTAACATGGAAGACAAAGTTTATTTTGAGGTTAGGCAGACACTGCTTCGGGGTAGGGGTAGAGGCAACAGTGCTGCTCTTTTGAAAGACACGCATAAGTATTCCAACTTTTGAAGTGAAACTGATCAAGTGCAGCAGGCAAACAGCTGCTCATGTGGATCATGAGGAATTCAGCCCTCTAAACACAAATTTAGTGGTTGTAGAGTGACAGAGGACAGAGATAGGACTGAGGCCATGAGAAGAGTGACAGATGACAGAGGAAAGATCCAAGATGAGAGATTGGGCAACACTGAAGTCTGCATGTAATATGTATTCTCCAAATAAAAAAAAATCTAATGACATAAAGTGATACTTGCTAACTTATCACAATAACACATTTTTCCAGTTGATCACTTTTCCCAGGAACAATTGTGTTAAAAATAGTATTTTTTTTTCTTTTTTTGTTTTGTTTTTTAGTATGCCGGATACTCGGGAGATTATTCACATGCAAAATAGGTACATTGGCTCAACTATGGTTGGTTTACAATTGATCTAATCAATATTCTCCCAGTTAAAAAACTCAAGTTCTTAAAAAAGCCTGATATGATGCTCAAAAGGGCGGCACAGTGGGAGACTGGTTCGCATGTCAGCCTCACAGTTCAGAGGTCGCAGGTTCGCTTTCAACTCTCATCTAGCTTGAGGAGTTTGCATGTTCTCCCTGTGTCTGTGTGTGTAGTGTTATTAACAAGATAAAAATGACTTGTACAATTATCCTATTAGTCTAATGATATTAAGGAAACAATGGCAGTCATTCTTTTCTAGCCCCGTTTTTTAAAACTTGTTAATGGTCCCGTATCATGTAATTTGAACTTTTTTCAAATGTTGATTTCCTACCCTTTAATGCTGCCAAAGTGTTTTCCTTATTTTCCTCCACTGATGCATTTCAAAGAATTCCTTGCTTATTCAGTGCTCTCAGCACCACCCTGCCTAAATAGGTAAACATAACTTGGCATTATGGCGATAGCAGGCCCTCATATCACCTCCCCAGTACCACCTGCACAAGCACCAAGTTGAATATGTGCGTCCCCTAAAGAGTGGGAAACATCGCTGACCCCATAGGTTCAAACACTGTTTTCAAGATCATTTGTCCCAAACTACCATCCAAGTCTTCCGTCACCTTAGACAACTCTTGTTTGCCCCCTCTCACACTGACTGCCATGCCAGGAACCAATCTAAGTCCAGCCAGAGAGCAGCCCATTCTTTCTTCTGCTTTCTGTCCTAACCCCTGTTGTTCTCTCCTTTTGCCACTACTGCCAGCAAGCTCACCCCCTTCCCTCAACCCCGCTCCACACTAATTAATTTAATCCTGTAAGCAGGTGTAAGCTCTGTCATTAAATTGAGCCAAGACACAGTAAATGGGAGTGAAGTGCAGAATGGTGTATTGTGAAAGCAAGGGAAGACTTGCTATAAACAACAAATGGGGAAATTGGTGTCAAAGCGGAAAAATCCAGTTTTTTCTTACAAAGGAACGGGGGTTGCAGTGGCGATAGAATCCAGAAAGCAAAATGGGAGCTTGTTCATTTTACAGATTTCATAGAAATCCAGTGATGGGGAAGTCAAAGACTGATTCATCGATAGGTGTTTGACCATCAATTTTGGTTTACTGTAGTTCTCTATGCCCTCTCTTTACGGGCCTCAGCTTGGAGATGAAGCCAATGGCAGTAGACGGAAAGAAAAAGAAGAAAAAAAAAAGGGGCACTCAGGGCTTGGGATAAACAGACTAAGGCTGGAGTCCAACCACCCTTTCTCCATCTGTGTCTTTTACTTTCCAGTGGGACCGGGGTGGTTGAATTGAATCAGTGTGGAGAGTGCAAAGCATTGCATCTTAGCAACTGGTGATTCCCCCTGGACTGGAGCTTTAGAGATGCTGCTTGGGCAAAAGGGAGCAATGGTGAGGGCACAAAAGAAAAGAGGGGTCAGATTTATGTGGTGGCATCCAAACAACGAGCCAGGGGGTCCCCAGTTTCTTCCGCTGTGGTTTCTCTGTCTGTCCTCCAACTGGGCATGCAGCAACAGACCGAGTAGGCCAGTATTCTTCTCGGCTAGCCTCAATCCCCCGGCAGCAGTCAATCAATTCTACTCTCCCATCCCCTCTCCTTGTGGCACCTTCTATCAACACTTCCATCTGCCTCTCCGCGCACATCTTCTGGCAACTCAGACGCTCACTTTCCCTAATTCCTTTTTAACTCAGTGAGCGGGTGTCAGGGATACAAGTCGGTGCATTCCTGCTTGGCTTGTAGCGCAACAAGCTATTGAGTCGAAGATAAGCCTCTCTTTTAAGACGGGTTGTGGAGAATTGAAATCAGGCCCCGACTGACGGGAGGAGGAAGATTTATCCCCTTCGACGGACAATGCCGTCTTTTCGGGGACTTTAATCTCCACAGGACAATTGGCCCGGTTTTCCTCTCTAGCATCTCTGCTACCGCCACCGCCTACATCCTGGTGCTCTTTTCCCACGATAGTCTGTGATTACCACTTTAGGATGATTGGACGTGGGCCATTATTTTTAATGGGGTGTCATCTCTTTTCATAGCATACAAGTTGAGAGCATTTGGAGGGAAGAGCTAAAATGGCAACGGAAGGTTAATGGCTTTGAAAAGCAATGAGAAAAGGTTCTGAAGAGGAAGTGCCAAGTTCACTGAGTGTGCCAGTGACTGCATCGCCTCATAGAGTAATACATGCACTGGCACATATTGAGCTGTACATCCCAGGCCAAAGTTCATTCTAGGCACTATTTCCAGGTTCCTTGCTATAGGTCAAGAATATCTGTGAAATGAGAATAACGCTGATATCAATTCACCAGAATTCTTTCTCAAAGACCTATCAGCCCTAAACCATGAGTGATTATATTGAGCTTTGAGAGGAAAAAAAAAAACTGTCGTCACAGGTTTGTGTTTGTTTTTGTCAGGATACATTTGAACATATGTACACATTTAAAACATTTAAAAACAAACCTCATACAAATAAGAGCGTCCTTGCCTTCCTTGTTTTCTCAGCTTTGACATTTACTGAAGATACTCCAATATTGCTTGAACACATTACGGATCATATGATGGAGGCATTCTGTTGTGCTTTACCCCACTGAAAAACGTCTCACTCGACCCACTGTAATCGAATTCTCTTCGGCACACGCATTAAAAAAAGAAAATAAAAAACACCAAACAAAAAATGAGCCACACTCACATTACGTTACACTCTGAATTATGGATTACCAAATTAAATTCGATGCAGTGTGCTCCCATTTTTTTGTGCCTGGCTGGAAGTATTGAGCAAAGCATGTTTCCATGTCCAAACCACACCACGGGCGCTCCTAACTCAGTGGTGCAATCTGAAAAAATAAATACTTGCCATAATTACAGAAGAGCCAGAGACATTGACCATGTCTGACATGACAAACCCCAGATGAATATCTTTGTCTGACAGTGTGCGTGTGTTTGTGTGTATTTCAGAAACATGACCTGCATTCCACGTCTACATGAGCTCTGTTGTGTGTTTGCTGATGGATCATGATGGAGAGAATGAGAAAGACTGCAACCTTAAATGAATCTGTAAAGACTATAGAAGGACAGCGAAGAGGCGCACCAAGAAGAAGGGTGGAACAATAGATAGAGGAGGATGAAAGCAAAAGAAACCAAAGGCAGTGTATCCTGGATCTAATTTAGAGAAGTAAATATTTCCTGTATTTGTCAGGGAGAGTATGATGGATTCCCTGCCTGTTGTCTAATAACACACATTTGTACATCCAGGGAACGTTCTAAAACTCAACATGACATGAACTTAAACTGAAGCGCACAAAGTCTGACAGGTCTCATAAGTGAATTGCTTTGTTTCAGAAAAGATTACTGACTCAGCTTATACCTGTTCTGTTTTTTTTCTGACGATTTATCAAAGTACTGAGTGTGTAAACAAGTGTGTTTTTTCATCCATTGATCCTCGCCTGTGTGTCATCATAAGCTTCCTCCTTTAGACTACCATGACGTACAACCTTAATCACATGACCTGTGGTTACGGTTGTACAGTAAATATGTCAAGAATACTCATAAAATCGCAATATGCTGTTACGTATATTTAACAAATATACAAGCCGACATGTTAAAGCTGAACCATTTTTTCAGTCAGAATCAAAAAGCCCTTAAATGATGCTCAGAAGCGTTGCAATGTTTGTATTTTGCAACTACAGTACTTGAATTTGTTTATTTTGTTTTATGAAGAATAAATAACTTCTAACTATGAAGAATAAATAACTTAATCGGACAAAATTTCAACAATTTACGGATAATTGCAGCTGTACAAACACTTAATATGAAAATACAAGCAAATTCCTTACCAGAGCCAGAAAAGTAGAAAATTACATTTCACAAATGCAATTTCTGGCATTGGTTTGGGTATAGCATTTTATTACTTGCTTTGAATCTTAATTGATCCAGTCACAACCTCCGAATAGATGTAGTCAGTTACCAGCTAGCAAAAAAGTGGGGAAAATAAATTGTTTTCGTTCCCAGCTATGGAGATAGGAATTTACTTTTAAATTAGCACAAAGATTTTGTAGTTTTTATAATCATAACATAATGTCCCAAATGTGGATGTCAGGAAGTAGTTAAACAATAAGACAAGATGACTGTCATCATTCTTGTGCCTACCGTAGATCAGTTCTGCACATCTTTTCAAAATCTTGATTGAAGTCTGTTGTGTCGTTAAACTTGGGTTATCGTACCTAAAGTTCATGGACACCTTTTGACCAAGGTATATGTAGCTGTTGACAGTTAATAGTGCATCGTCTCCTATTTTGATAACGTCTTCTCTTCCAAACCCGTTGGATCAGTAAAGGGTCAATATGACATACTCTTGAAGATTAGCCTCATTTGATGTCATAAAATAATACGGTATAATACATTATGACGCTGTTCGCTGGAGGGGCGGCTTGGTAGAGCAGTGGTTAGCACGTCCGCCTCACAGTTCAGGGAGTTCAAATCCGCCTCGTTCCGGCCTTCCTACGCGGGGTTTGTAAGTTCTCCCCGAGCCCGTGTGGGTTCTCTCCGGGTTCTAGAAAATGGATGGATGGAGGATTGCTGGAGTACCTCATTGAATTCAGGAAGAAGAACACAATAGTACATTGGTTGCAGGCACTAGCAGACAAACTGTTGAAGTATTATGCTCATAACCAAGCCATCTATCTCATTATCACCATCTATTACTGATGTTGTAATAGATTTGATCATATGGTCAGTGTTGCAACGATGGAATCACATGATTGATCAGGATGGGCCAAATCAGCTACACTGCACATGTAATTCTAAACTGCGATTTGTTTTTAGTGAAATCCCTAAAGATAGGGAACATATTGACGTTCTTTGTGGCCTTTTATAAATGATGTGCTTTTGTTGTTCTCTCACTTTGTCAGAAATATGAAATTATGAACGGTCATTCTTTGAAGACTTTAATCTTATGCAACATGCCTGTGGGCTTTTAGTGGGCTCCCTCTCCACAACTTTTTCAGGTCATTTTTGTCCCCTCAAGCTCACTTTTTTTTTAAGTTTTCTTTCCCATCTTCCGAAATAGTCTCTGTAAGGACTGCATGCCCATCCCTTTTCCCAGCTATAAAAACAGGCCCTGGTGGCTGAAGATGTTGAGAGAATGTGGTTATTATTGCATGCACACATATTCAGGCCTCTTTCTGGTTGTTCAGTAAATAATGCCCCAAACTAAGCTTGGAGCAGGAAGGCGTTTCTTCTCATCATTATCATGATCATCATCATTCCTCAGCAGAGCCATGACTCAGTTGAAGTGACATTATTTGTTCCAGAGAAAACATTACCTTGTCTGTCAAGGCTCCCGTTTTGGACTTTTGCTTTGTTATTCTTACTTTTCTTATCATTGTGTCTCTGCCACTTTTGGTCCGGCTGCAAATGGCATCTCAAATCTGTCTTCTTCACATTTCGTGCCTCATTTTCCATACTGAATATACCAGCCCTGCCTGCACGTTTCCCCTTTTTTCTATGGCCAAGCTCTTCTTTTTGGAAGGAGCAAGCCCAAGTAATTTAAACAAGATGGTTCTAATTTGCTATGACATGTTCCATTTCTGACCTCACTTCAGATAAACATCTTCTACATTGATATTTCTTTTCAGTATATGTGTCTCTTTTCCACCTCTCTCATCAGGGGACAGGCTTTAGATGTGTCCTGCCTATTTTTGGAAGTTGCACTCAAGCTAACACTTTTGAGGGTACTCAAAATGACCAAAATTTTCGCATTTATTTTGTGGGGCCTACCAATAAAAAAGGTTTACTGGAGTCCAAAATTTGCTGGGACGTACCATGAGACAAAATCCAGGGTCATCGCTGTAGAAGCTGTCAATGAGAACAATATGTAAAGACTCTCTTGAAAGTGCAAAGAAACAACAGCAATGTTTTACCACAAGCAACAATGAAATTTGACATTTTTTGCAAAATGGGGGAAAGAGATGGTGTAGGAGGAAATGACTAAACAGTTCAATTTGTGTGCTCGGTAAGTCAGAGAGAAAAAAAAAAAAAAACTTGAGCACAGCACACTCAGCCGCCAACCCCAAAAGCCACAAATATGAGCATGTTCCCTGAGAAGCTGGCCATGTGAAAACAAAAGTGGCTGGCAGTGGGCAGCTGAGGGAGGCCGAGGCAGAAGATGGGAAAAAGGATGGAAATGCTGAACTTTCATTTGGGTGAGAGGTCAATGCATAGCCAGCGAGACTGCTTTGGCAACTGATACTGATGTCCTGTGCTAATATAAAATGTATCGATTTAGGGCGTTGATTATTTTATTTGTTAGGGTTTTATTCACGATATATTGGGATGTGGTATAGGGCCACGCTGCTGCCTCTCATGCAGGCGGTGTGGGTTGACTCTCAGCCAGTGCCCTAACACACTGCCACTTGAGCTCTTCAGTGCCGCTCCCAAGAATAAATGGGAGTTTTGCATTTGGGAAGGTATCCAACCTAAAAACTGTGCCAAACAAATCAAGCGAGTGACTTTCTGTGGCTATATATATATATATATATATATATATATATATATATATATATATATATATATATATATATATATATATAAACTAATTTCTCTGTTACTGTCGTGACATAGCATAGGACAGTAAGCATTTTGAGGAATGCACGATTGCCTTCACCCAGAATATTGCTGTAAAATTACTAGAAACAGGAGGTAATATACTAGTTTAAAATATTCCGTTTCTAAACTGGATTGGGGACGTAAACTCCATCTCAACACTTTACTCTACTTACGCCACTCACTCCGCTCACCCCTCCCCTACCCATTCAATATACCCTGTCGTCACAGGCTACTATGAAGAGCTCCAATCAGACAGCTGTTTACGGTATCTGTGTAAAGCAAACTGTTAATGTTACATGATATATGCTGACTAAGTCCACAATGTTGACCATGAGCTGCTGGTGGCCTAAAACATTATGTGCATTTGACAGGCCTGCAGAACAGAACAATTGATAGCCATATAGTCGTCATGACGACTATCACAAAAATGCCAGTGGTGATGCATGTGTGTGCACGCGTGCAATTGTATGTAAATGAATGTGACACTAAGACTTTGGCTTTGACCTTTGTGGGGATCACGTAAATCTTTTACAGGCGCTGTATTATTGTGAAATGGTGAATATCACGTAGTGGTGGCAAGTGTGTTGAAATGTGGTCACCTCGCGCTTATGGAAATTGTCCAACCGTGGTCACGTCGTGCTTATGGAAATTGTCCAAACATTTTCAGTCATTTGTTGACTTGGAACCCCACTGAGCACCACAGAGGTCCACGCTGAATACAAACGTCAGTCAGACCAGTTTGTGTACAGTATGTAAAACAACAGATCAAGGCAGAAGAGTTACAGTAATTGTCTGAGGGACTTGGCTCAGTGATTTGAGCATTACAGGTTAAAGATGAATTGAGTGAAGGTGTGGTCAAATTATAATTGTATAAAGCAGCTGTGTCATCTTTATATGACTGAACCACAATTAACCCTAGTCCCTTGGCAACACAAGAATCATAAATAGAATAAATCAAGACAAAACATTAATTTCTAGAAACACTTGTTTGTTAAAGCTCCCTTATGATATTGACTATAATGTACTGTAAATTCATTCCTACCTAGGGGGTCCTTTGGACATGTGTACCCTTCGGTTTGACCATGACACAATCATCGAAAAGAAAGCCTTCATTCAACACTCCTGTGACGTCACCTATGCAGAGGCTCACTTAACGTGTTCTGACTGCGGAGGTCAGGTTATTTGCATTTCACAACCCGTTCTAGTTCTGCTCTTTTGCCCTCTGAGTATATTATTTCTGATTGCATTCCTAAAATTTTGGTCACCAGACCAAATCAAAATTTGAAGTGAAATTTTATTCAGAGAAAATCTGCAGACGTTGCTTCCATGACTGCATTTGCATGGAGGAAATGACCTTTTAAAACCCAGAATATTTGCAATATTTGGGCTTTTAAATTCCATGTAAACCCACAAAAGGACCTGGATAAACTCATAAAAGGGATTTATAAAATCTGAATAAGATTCCCGAGTTACACATTTTTCAACCCCAAATATGTGGTTTTGTAATTTCATTTGAGCTACCATCCCAGATTGGGCCATTGTTTTGTGTTTTGCGCATAATCTATCCTTGGGATGATGGAGTGGGGACTTGCTTTAGGGTGAATTAAAGCCACTCGCGTTACCTTGCAATTTGTTAAGCATTGATTTCCTCGTGGCGTAAATAAACAGGACAAAACCCAGACACTAAAAAAAATCTAAATAAGGAGTGAGGAGAAACCGATTCCTTTGTTAGTGTTGAAAATGGCATGACTATACGTTTTTTTATTGACAGTAGAAAGTATGCAGGGAATTGTCTTTGAATTGTTCGTACTCGATTGGGTGTAACACATTAAACAACCCTCTTTGCTAATGCATGTAAAGAGAAATAATCAGAATGATTCAGAAACCTGAATTTTGACATAATCTGACTTTAACCAGTATATTCACAGCATGTACTCTGAAAGCTATGGTTTTGCAAACCGAAAAATAGTTGTTTCTAATGTTTTTAATTTTGCAATCATCCTAGATCAATTGTACCAGGCTATAATACAACATTAAATTCCATCTTTACCAAATATAATCTTAGTCTTGAAATCTATCTGTTGGTCCATACTGATTAATGCCATGTCTCCATTCTCCACTTCCCGATATCCACAGGACACGAATCCTGAAAGGCATTCATAACGTGGAAAAAACAAACTTTTTTTCATTGTGTTGATGGCTTCCTGGAGCCTAAAATTGAACCAATGACCCTTCAATGGCCAGGGCTTACTCTGATGGCAGAAAACTTGCAGAGCCAATTTGATTAACCACCACTCTTTCTTCCAATGCAGCCTCTGGTAATGAGCAATGTCTGGAAGTAAGTGGAGGGGGGGGCAGATAAGAGATGGCTATTGGTGTTTGGGAGGTTGCCGCTGTGTGCGTATGTGGTTTAGGGGGTGCAGGACTCTACCAACTTCAAAGGTTTCCTATTGGACATGAAAACACATTATGAGGAGCAGGCAGATCTAATTTTTCAACAAACAGGGAAATGTAGACAATGAGGAGTTGAAGGTAAACTACTTTTGACCCCACTTTTACCTGTTTAACCCCCCCTCCCCCAACATCCAGATACGGTTAAGCCGCATCGGAGGGGGCCCTAACTTTTGTTGAGGAAACTTGTCATTACAATGAAAAACACAAAGCATGACCTTCCTTAAATTGGAAACGGATCCACCGTGGAGGAGTCGGAGGAAGAGTGGGATATAATCGAATCAAGGCTGTTGGGGGCAGTGAGTAGATATATCTTATTATTGATACTTTAGTACAGCCAAGTAAGAAACTGATTATTGAGACCGCAGGAACTTTGCACCAGAACGAGGAACTCGTGCGGGCCGTTGTACGGTTGGGCCATGGGCGCTCTGCCCCAAATTCACTTACGAAGTCATTCCTCGGGCCTGAAAGAAGATCCTGCTCTGGAGGTAGTTCTCTCTGTTCAAAAACTTTGGGGCAGCGTCTTCAACACTGAACATATCTGATTGGCTAACTGCTCATTACAAAAGCTTTGGAGATCCAAGCTCTTGGAAGCACATTCTCATTAACGCTAAAATGATAATCAAAAGACCATCACTATTTGAGTGGTCAAATGTCACCCATGAAGCCTCTTAACAATTCCAGTACCAAAGAAGGAAAACAAAAAAGGTACAAATGCCGAACTATTTCTTCCCAAGACACAGTACACTCTCCAGAACAAATAGAGAACAAAGATGTCATCCTGCAGCTTTCCAACAGGCTAATTATTTGAGGCGTCATTGTTGTTATTTTATTGTTTCTCTTCACAAGGATGCCAGCTAAAACAATCTTTGTCTTGGAACCCATGCTCTATTGGAAGGAGAAGCACTTATATTGCGTCACTTGCTGGCTGCCAGTTTTGGGCGCTCGAGTACCAATTCACGATCATTTGTTACGATGTGTGTGCAATGAGCTAACCTGCATAAAACGTCCTGACAGTAAAACAGAAACAATTTGCAGCTAATTATTCAGACAACGGGTCATGTCTTGGATCTAATGGTCACCAGGGCCAGGAGCAAGAATATTGGCCACAGCCTGCAGTCTGAGATGTGTCTTGTTGCACGTACAGTGGACTCCTACATTATGGAATTTCCATTTTATTTTAGTGACACTGTGTAAGACTTAGACCATTTTCATTCAAAATGAACAAATTCCATTATTATCAATTTCAAAAACTTGCAAATAAATGTATTCTTAACGACCAACAGTATGTTTTAAATATAATCGTAGGTCTACTTATCATTAAATTATACTACGTGGGGGGTGCCACTCCTCCGAAGGTCGCCATGTCTGTTATAGCTACGGACAGCAGGAGGCGTATGTATGCTGCATTTATCGTAATGTCCCTAAAGTTTCCAGAGACGCATGTGAAAAATTACACATACTCCCTTTAATGTCTACAACTTTTATATTTACCTAATTTGACCTTATCTAAACCATTGAATGCATATGTCGAGCACTGAGTGGATCCATACCTTTCCTGAGGCATCCATTTCTATGGCTTTATGTGACTCTTACAGTCTCCCTGTATCTCACAAAATAGGAAGGAAGTCATTTAGCTCAGCAACCTGGGTACTGTTTGGCATATTTATTATGGGTTTGAAGAAGCTTCATGAATAAATGTGGTCAATAATTAATGAAAAGATAGCAACAATAAACTAAGAGGCAGGAGAAACTCATGTGGTTGTCTCATATGGCTGTCTGTTCCTCTGTAGGTATATTTACAAGTGCAAATAAAGGTGCCTATGCACCAAGCAAGCAGGACAGGAGACGAAACACACATCCAGACAGAAATTGAGAAGCAGCTGCTATTTGACATTGCCGGATGTGTAAATAAACACCTAAGAGCGTTCCAGCCAAACAAAACCAATTTCCCAGACTCTACAAACACATTTGGACCATTGGTGACATTGGCCTTTTTTGCCTTTGGAGGAACCGCTCAATTAATATGTCACCACAAGTCATGACCACAAGACCCTGCTCAAATAAGTGGGCCACTTCAGCTCTTGCCTCTGGAGAGAGACAGACGGGTGAGGAACATAAATTGGCCTCTTTAGTGTAAAAGAGACATCCAAAGAGCCAATAAGCTGTGAGCGAGCACCTGCAGCACTCAAAATAAATGTAATAAAACACAAACACACACACACACACAAAAAAAAACACTTCACTTTGCTCGCGCCCTCATTTACTCATGAGCAACCTGTGAAAACAATTGTGTTTATGCAATTTCATCATCCTCGTTCATCATGTATTCCTACAGAGGCACAAATTACTTACATGGGTTTGACCATTTTTTGAGTGATTTACCATGGCTCCCCCAATTTTTAACTTTACATTATCATAAAAATAACAACACAGTTATTCAAATACTTTTCAAACCTTTTTTAATTAGTCCTAATGTGGCATAAGTGGTTTGGCAAATGGATGAATGCGGGCACAAGTTTTTGCCACATATTCTGCTGTCATTTACTCGGCTTCCATATAGTATGTTATGGTGAAATTCCTATAAATAAAGAAATAAATAAATAATACACAGTGCTATTGAATTTATTTATCATCGTCTGTATGCCTTTATTTAATATTAACCAATAATTATAAGCTAAAAAAAACCCTGAGCTTTTTACTCCTGCACCTCCTTTTTGTACAGTAAAAAAACATCTTTGATTTGACTTATTGAGCATGTAAACACAATACAAATAGAAACTAAATAAAAGAAGGGAAAAAAGTATCAGCAATAGCTAAAACAGTTGAGTAGTTTACATGTTCTAAAGGATTGGTAATAAGTTCAAAAACTTGTCGGGTCCTACCCCTTGTTTTCTCTAAATTGTTACATTATTTTTTATTACTAGTTCAATTATTCATAGTAAAATGATATATAATTGTGTGTCATAAATAATCCAAAACAGAAATACATATATCTTGATTCATAAATGTTGACAGAATATCAAATTTTATACATGATTCATATATTTAAGTTACACTATTTTTGAAAAGCTTTCTTTGAAAATAAAAAATGATTCACATTTTTTTTTTTTTAGATCTATTCCATAATTATTCCTTAAATTAACACCTTTAACAGAGACACACATATACTTTTTGTTGGCTCCTGTCTTGGACATTTTAAAATCACGTGTGCCCCTCAGACTATAAGCATCGCTCTCTTTTTACAAAAAAAAACTTCTTAATGCTGTGGCAGAGTTGATTGTCGTATGCTTTATACATTATTTGTGCTGTTTTGAATTCAACCAAGTCAAAACATTTCTGAATGTTTCATTTATTGAGTGATGAATTAGTGGGTTCTGTATAGTTTGAATGGTTGATAATTTGTGTTGCTGTTTTGTATATATAAGACAGACATAGTGTTTGTTTCATAAGCGTTACCCCATATCTCTACACAGTACGTAATTTATGGTAATGATGAAGTTTTAATGTTAGTTTTGTAAAGAATACCTTTCGGTTATTTTTTTTTCTTTTACCATGTTCAAAATGGAGTTTCCAACATAGTTTTACATTGATTAAAACCCAGAGAAATTGAATTTTGTTTTGCAATTGAGTCGACTGTGATTTGGACTTGGTGTTTAATTTTTCTAGTGCCAAAGATGATAAACTCTGTTTGTTTATGTTTAAAGATCATTTGTTTGTGTCAAACCATTTTTTAAACTTTTTTAGCTCCTCTCCGCAGTAGTCAGAAGTCGTTCAAGATTCTCTCCAGAGCAGTATACGTTGTATCATCAACAAATAATACTTTCTCCATAATGCTGCATATGTCATTGTAAAGTTTTTCCGGGACCCTTTGCCCAGTTCTCTTATCTTTAATGCTCGCTATGCTAATAGTAATTGCCAGAAGACTGCACAATATCCGTTCAACTACACACTGTATGCCAGAAAGATTGAAACACAGCTGGGGAGACTTAAATCTGGTCAAAACCGGAAGAAAGTCTCCAGTATCACAAAATGGTTCTTACTCTTATTCTGCCTTGGCCGCCCACCTACAGGGAAGACGACTTTGCCTAACCCATGTGACTAAGTGTGACCTTACGGTCTTAACTGGTTCCAACTAGATAATGTGTGCCAGGGTAAATAGGAAGATGCAGAACAAGGAAGGTCACAGTGACACACCTTAGCTCAAGTCACCCATCTAATCATGCAGCAAAGAGACCTAATCAAACATCATTAATTTACAATGTAAACAATACAATATACAATATAAACAGTATACAACCAAGCACGGAGCTTTGAGAGACCCCGTGTTATCTTTACCTGGTCTGATTTTTCATTATTAAAATGTACATACCGTTTTCTGTCATCTCGGTAAATTTTTCTGCATTAATGTGCCAATCCTCTAATTCCATATCACTCTAATTTTCCCATTAGTTCAGTATATCTAAAGTATCAAATACTTTCTTTAAATCTAAAAAAATACCACTTGTAATTTTTTTTTCTATACAAGTTGCAATTTCCTCCACAATTTCTACTACTTCCATTACTACTAAGGTTGGTGCATTTTTTAAAATAAATTATTAAGTCAATGTGAATATAATTTTTCTACATTTTTTTTTAAATAATAAAGGTCTGAAATAAATGCTTGTCTCCACTTATAAATTGGAATCATTTTTGCTATTTTCATTTTAGACAGAAAAAAGACCAGTTTTAAAGGACAGATAACAGTTATATGTAAATGGTTGAACTACATTTTCTATAACATTTTATTAATACCATATCAATATTATTGCAGTTGGTATTTTTTTTCAGTCTTTATTGGAACATCGTTGGATGGGTTATTCTCAATACACTCGTTTATTTCATATTTTATTTTTGGCTCTGGAATTTCTTTTACTTACATACATAAAGTATTCATTAAATTCAGTTGTTGTATCTTTTCTATTATCAGTGACAATAGTTTTTGTTAGTTATAAAATAATTTGGATGGTTATTTTTTCTTGGACTTGTTCTGTACAATACCATTTAATGTTTATTATTTAATATTTTTAACATGTTTCTCTTGTTTTGTTCCAGCATAGCATGATGATGTTCTCGCTTATTTATTTTTTATCATATTTACTAGTTTATTTTGAGCTTTTTTAATGGTTCAATTGGGCATCTTTTGTTCTCTTTTAAAAATAACAATTAAAAACTCTACTAAAAGTAAAAATTTAAATTCTAAAACCCTACTAAAAATGCCAGGCCAGAAAAGCACACCCTTGTTGAGTAATCAGAAAACTGATTTCTTCATAAATTGTCAGGATTGCATTGAAACCCGCTTCTCTCTCCTAGTAAGCTAGTATAGCTTGCAGTTAACCATAATGAGTGCTATTAACTACAAAAAGATAATGCAGATATAGACTACTGTAGTACATTGTAGTGTATTGGTCGGTACAGTAATTGGAAAAAGTAGCAATATCTACTAACAGGAGTTCACAAATTTTTTGCACAGAATTGTCCTGAATTCTCACCAAAGAGGGCTCCTTTTTTAATTTTTTTCTTTGTGATCTTAGTATCAAAGACAAAGAAAGACACAAGAAACTGCCATTAAATGAATAAGACTTGGTTGCGTATGTGCAGGTGTGTGTGTATGTGTCCCTTGGCAGACCCAGATGGCAGGCGGAGAGGCGGTAAGGCAGGTCAAGTGGACAGGAAGCGTTAAGAGAGAGTTCTGGTTACGTGGATCAGATGAAGTGCACTCAAAAGGTCCGCACCTACCGTACTCGAGGTGTTGGTTACACGACTAACACACATGTGAAATTATATACAGTAAGTTTTTTTTTTTGCAAAATCAGGCTTGTGTATTGGGAAACGAAAATGATGATGTTAAGAATATATTGTCATTCTACTCTTAATTCCCTTTAACATTGCATAAAATAATACATGGAAGTACAGGAGTTAAAAAATGATGAAATTACAGCAATTTGAATGTTGCCAGGTCAGTTCGGTGGAGCATTGGTTAGCACATCCGCCTCACTGTTCAGGGACCCGAGTTCAAATCCACCTCTTCCTTTGTAGAGTTTGCATGCTTTCCCTGAGTCCAAAGGAGGTCTCTCCGGGCACCCCGGCTTCCTCCCACACTCCAAAAACAGGCATGGCAAATGTAACGGACATACTAAATTGTCCTGAAGTGAGATTATGTCATGAATGGTTGTTTGTTTCTGTGTAAGTAAATACCTATCGCAGTTTTGCAAAAACTTGCTTATACTGACTGGAATCAATGTGACCTTCAACTTGAACAAGATTGTCAATTCCTGTACTGGCCACACCACCCCACAGCATGTTGAAACTACCACCCAATTTTATTGTGGGTAGCAACGCTATTTTCCTTTTTGCCATGCATATCGACCCTTATGTCCAAATAACTTAATTTTAGTTCAATCAGTCCACAGCATCTTATTCCAAAATGAAGCTGGCTTGTCCAAAATGTGGTATATGCACAGAGAAGGCTTCTGCATCACTCTCCCATACAGAATATCCTTGTGCAAATTGCACTGTAGTTGAACGATGCACATTGACACCATCTGCAGCACGTTCATGTTGTAGGTCTTTGTAGCTGATTAATGGATTGAGTGTGACGACTCCCACCAACCTTTGCTATATATATATATATATATATATATATATATATATATATATATATATATATATATATATATATATATATATATATATATATATATATATATCATGGTATATTTTCTATGTCATTGTGTCATTGTATTTAGCAGACACACAATTTTAACAATGAGATCCCCATATCACTTTCCTTGAAGCAAATCGACTTACTGTAACAGGCCCCATATTAACTCTCAGCAACCATCTTCAATAGTTAGAACGCTTCTTCCCACTGATCATGACCAGACCATAGAAACGCAGCCACCTATCAGCAACATGTTGCCTCTAATATAGATTTAATAAAACACCCACCTCTCCCTGGCCGTAAGAGTTCATGGAGCCTCCCACACAGGGATGGAGGATAAGGGGATAAAATGTGTTTCCTCACTCAACGATTAAGATGCAAATGATACGGTGATACACATGAAAAAGAAGCGGCGAATGCAAATAAAGCCATAAGTGTGTCAATGAAAGATGACAAGCAAAGAAGGAAGCGTGTGGGCCTGCTGCTAATTTCCCGCCCTGAGTGCGGTAATCTGAAGGGAAGATTAAGGTCGGGGAGTTATTCTTGACTATTTTATTAAGAGGCGCTTTAGGCGCTGGAAGAAGGGGCTTTAGCGCTCCTCCAGCAGCGTGCCATACAATACAAGACAAACATTTGCTGTTATTGCACCAAAGTACTCTCAGATGTGCCGGGTCGGACCCTCGCCCTGCGCTGCAGACGAAGCCCAAATCAAAGTTCCCTGCTGTTGTGTGAAAACGAAAAAAAATTGTGCCCTTGTCTTCTGGGGGTCCTGCCTTGAGAAATTGTGAAGTGTCAAAATTGTGGGTGACAATACAACTTGTTGACTAAAAGAGGATGGAGGGATGGGCTGAACACAACATATGGATTGTCGTCTTCAGTTCAATTTTGTCTCATGTAACAGAAATTGGACATTTAAAACAGGATCTTTTCAAGCAAAAGAAAACATTGTTTCACTAGCCTCACCCCTTTGCCTCCTTTGTGTGTGTTTGTCATTGCGTTGCCATTCTTAAACACTCACAATGCTCAGTGCTTTTGAAAACCAAAACACCTCTTTGGGTGCATGAGTGTGCTCATCCGGGAAATGAAGAGAAACACATTTGTTAAGACAGCACTGCAATAAAACAATCCCTATTATCTTGCAAACAAAAACAACAGGAAGGTGAAGACATGGACTTGAACGTTGACAACCCCTCGATTGCCAGAGTTCACACAGTTGGAATCACAGCTTGGGTGACATTTACAAATCTTGGGAAACTCTGGTCAGTCACTCGAATGAAGACAGAAAACCGTGAAAGTCTTTGAAACTCTCAGCAAAACACAATTCACAATGTGGTCTTCCTTGGTACTTCTTGAGAGGAAGAAAAGTGACACCCAAAGGGCGATAGGAAGCCTCATCTGACAAAGTCTTTAAGGAAAATCTCTCCCAATTGAGACTTAAAAAAAAAAAAAAAAAAGAGTTCAACCTCAATTTTTGTCTCCCAAACAACATGTTATACTGTATGTGCCCCCAATTGTCTTGACACAGCATTCTGATTAATTTTGCGTTTGTGGAAAATCAATTGCACTGTAAAATCCACCAGTTTTTAGCCATCTCTGGGGCGGCCATTTTGCTACTTGCTAATGACTAAAAATGATATCACAGTTCTTTAGGGCTCAGTAATGACCAATCCTGGCTAAGCTTGCGAAAATCGCGTGACCAAACTCCGAAAACAGGTGAGCCATGATTGGTGCTTACCTGCGCTCTGAGCAACAGTGATGTCATTTTCAGTTGAAAAAAAGCAGCAAAATGGCTGCCCCATGAGATAGATAAAAACAGGTAGGGGTTGCAGCTTCATTTATAATGTCAAACTAAATATTAGTCAGAATGTCATGTTTCGAATAATGATGGGACAGAACATATTATTCTAAATAAAATTTCTGGCTTGACCATTTAAAAACAACAAGACACTGTTCATCCTCATTTTGCAAACATTATTTATACTGATACTATCCTCATTGTAATAGCTATAATGACGCAAAATACCGAGCACATTCATATTATCATTTAAATACTGTACATGTAAAGAGTGCGAATGGAGTTGTCTGGTAAAACACTAAAAGATTTCTGTAAGTGTGTGTGTGTATGTGTGTGTGGGTGCTCAATGCTCATTATGGCAAAAAATGGCACAGGAATCAGGCAGTCTATTACATGACATCATCACATGTCCCTGAGGTGATGATGTGTGAAATGTACGGGGCAGGGCAGCTGCAGCTGTGAAAAAAAAGCTGCAAGCAGAGAGATACATATACTAACAATGTCCAGCCTGCATAACAAGCAGTTCTCGCGGATAAATGATGACGCCATTCAGCGTTTCGATCGACAATAGCCCATTTTTCCCTCTCGTGTTCATCTACAAAACCTCTCATACAAGTTGTGTCTAATTACTTTCATTTTACATTTTAACCAGTCAAAGTAATCCCAGCTCTAGTCAAACTCTGCCAGACGAGTGTAACAGGTCTAGGTGTGTGTGGCGCATGTACCGTTCAATGCAGTCCGCATTGTGCTGCAGTCAGCATAGAGCAAGGGGGCACATCTTTGCTGAGTATTCATTCTGTCACTCTAAAAACATGGGAATGGCCGGCTTGCTGACAAACACACTTATAGGTACATAACTCTCTCTTCTTTTCACCTATTTTTAATCACCAAGTGTAAATTTTGTTTTCACAATGCTGTATACATTTGTGGTACACGCATAACAAATTCCTACACATACAAGTAAGGGAAATTGCAACAGTGGTTGAGATGGCTTGTTCAAGGGTGGCTTTCTCAAACACTGATGATCTGTTCTGTATGCTTTGTTAAGACTCAAAGTTGAGTTAGTAAGAACTGCTACTGGTATCATATGTAGCACACACATTTTCCATTCGGAAAGGAACATGTTACCAGTGGGGTCAAGCCAGTAGATGTCAAACTTGTTTTTATAAAATGACTCATTGCTTCTTTTAGTTGCCCTCAGAGAGACAATATTAACTGTAAACTACTGTTACTGTGAATAAAAATATATTTTTTTCTTCATTTAACTACATTAAAGCCCCTGAATTCGATGACTATCAAACTTAGGAACTGATGGACATCTTATTTGCACTTGTTATGTTTTTTTTTTCCTGCCATCACAGTCACTCAAGTCTGTGAACATCACCTGACCAAACTCAGACAACAGATGAGCCATGATTGAGCATTTCATTTCAGCCGACGGCAAGTGGCAAAATGCCGCCCGCCTGTTGGAAACAAATGAGTGGATTTTACTGATGAATGCTTATTCCACAAGCGCAATTTTAAACAGAACGACATGCGTAGTCTAGTAGGGTGACATAGGACATATTCTTGTAAAAAAAACTTTGGGTTGACTTTTGACCAGGTTAAAAATATTTTCCCACTGTGTTTAGTTTCATTTAACTATTGCTTTTTCCAAGCTTTTCCACATTATATTAAAAGTGACGAGTCTTGCGTTTGACAACGGTGGGTTCAAAGTAGAAAGACTACTATTTTAGGTCTGTGAAAGTGCACTTGAATTATCTTATGTCAAAATAATAATATTGTGCGCGTTGCTAACAACTTACAAGGAATCTTTGCCTATCGGCAGAACACCGGGCCTTTCCAGATGAACCTAGAAGTTGAAAAACAATCCGTTCACCATGTGGAGAGAAGGTCCGATTAATAACTGATGAATAACTCAGAGTCCCAAGAGAGAAACGTTGGCTCATGCGGATGCAAGAGTGTAATAGAGCTATTTGTTTTCCTCAGAAAGCTGTCCAAGCGCCCTCGCTGGGATCACCAGACGGCACAAAGGCCAGCTATGAATTGGCCAAATCCTCTGGGGCAGGCTATTGATTTGGCCTGCAGGCGGTAGAAAGCAAATATGCAATTAATTAGATATTTGTGTTTCGACGGGTGAGTGGATTAACACTGCAGCAACGGCAAGTCAATCTGCATTCAGTGCCGCGGTCAAATTGTACAAGACATCCCATTTAAATTTCTCACTTTCAACAAGACATAATGGAATATAGAATATATATAAGCATTTGTAAAAGGATACTTGACTTATTTAGCCATGCCCAGAGAGGAGAAGTTAGTATTTCGTCTATAATCGGTTTTAAATTCAAATTATTTTTCACAGACATAATATTTAAACTATTTTTCACATACAATGCAATACATTAAAAATGAATATTGCCACTTGATCCCAACTGAAAAATGACATCATATGTACTCCGGGTCAGATAACAAACAATCATGG
The DNA here is from genome assembly GCF_059441005.1 of Hippichthys cyanospilos. Classification (NCBI taxonomy): domain Eukaryota; kingdom Metazoa; phylum Chordata; class Actinopteri; order Syngnathiformes; family Syngnathidae; genus Hippichthys; species Hippichthys cyanospilos. The sequence goes on from NC_142370.1 coordinate 15,554,191, forward strand.
CTCAGCTTACAAATGTCAAATAACCAGACTCAGAAAGCAGGTGAGCTGTGATAGGTCATTAAGAGAGACCAGAAAACATATGATGTAGTAATAAATGAAATGAAGTAAAATATGCCTTTAATATTCTGTTGCGTTCATTTTTTCCTATACAGGAAAACATAGTTTACCATCTAACAATCAAATTAGGACCTTTCCCAAGTTATTCTCATGTGACGAGCAAACATACAATTATCTAAAGCGGTGGTTCTCAACCTTTTTTCAATGACATAATCCTGTGAAATATATTTTCTGTAAACTACGCCCCAACCAGCGCAAAGCCTCTGATTTATTTAACTTTGGAATTACAGTTTTAGAGAAGTCTCCAGACGTAATTAATTCAGAGACTCCAGAAGATAAATAACAAAACAACATTTTTTTCCTTGGTGCCCCGGCCAGCAGAAATTTGCGCCACTAATGAAAATGTGCGTTCATATAAGACGTAACAAAATTGAGGCATACACAATTTACACTTTGTAAAGGAGTCACTTCAACACAATTAAAGTTGCTTCATGTCGCAATTAATTTGCTCTTAGTGTGATATAAAAATGTGCTGTCCCTGTCATGGCATTGAACAAAAAGAATTACTGGGTAAATTAGATTTGCTGGTGCCTGCAAAAACCTCACATACCTCCTGAGGTGTGTTTACGTACCCCCATTTGAGAAAGACTTACTTAAAGTGCCTTAGATTAATAACTTCAATGAAAGAAAACAAGGATAGTCATTGTTTGGTAGCTGAAAAGCTTCACAAATGCTTCTAGTAATTCATTGAACATGCTATACAACTTCATCCATTGCACACACCCGTGCCATTCCTTCGCCCGGATCTCCATTTTCAACAAGAGCACTTTTTTGGGGGTCAGAAAGCAATATAAAACCTCTATTAATGAGAGTCGAAACGAGGGAGGAATGAGAAAAGATGGAGGGAATGAAAGAGATGAGGCAGTGGGAGAAGAAGAGGATGCGAAAGAGGAGGGAGGGCCAGGCTGGGGTGTCAGCCATCAAAGTGGGCCAGGAGAAAAGAAGGCCAGGTGCTAGTTGTGGGAATGTGCTGTCCATGGTTGCAGAGACCAGGGAGCTGGTGGGGACTGTGAGGAGGGTGAGGGGGTGGTAATTAGCCAAGCCTGAAGAAGAGAGCGAGGGAGAGAGGGTCCTCTGGGGCCCGCGGGGATAGCCCCTCCGAGAGGATACCATTTGCACTTCTACAGGAGCCGCCAGCCTTGGGACACAAAGAAGGGGAAAAGGGGAACTATGGCATCCTTTATCAGGCCGGACAAAGACGCCGCATCATTTCAAAGGAGGCCGGAGAGAGCGAGAGAGCGAGAGCGACAGAGAGAGAGAAAGAGAGAGAGAGAGAGAGAGAGAGAGAGAGAGAGAGAGAGAGAGAGAGAGAGAGAGAGAGAGAGAGAGAGAGAGAACTTCCAGTGTTCCAGAAGAGGAGAAAAACAGAGAGGAAGAAAGAATCAAGAGCAAGAGAGTGCCAGTGTGTGGGTTGCGGAGCAAGACGGGAGGTTATGGTCACGCTGTGACCCAGTCAGTCCTCTGAGGCATCAGAAATCCACTCATGTCCACTCCCCCTTACCCCCCACCCCCACTCAGCCTCTCTACACACACCGACCGAGTTACTCAACTTGATTCCCAGTGCAAAAAACCTACAGCCTTGTTTCAGCCTTTCAATCAGCTATCGGTTTTTCAATGTGTATCAAGTTTGATTGATAAAATGGTAGATGAGGAGCTGATTAGGGCCACCCTCCACTTTTGACTATCAGGCCATCTCAAGAGATTTGCCCTTGTGTCGAGTGAGGGAAAGTGGAGGTCAGTGACATTACTTTTACCTATTTACCTTTGGAAGATGGCTGCATGGGAGGCTGAATGGTGGCCTTTGAGGCTGTGGGGCTTTGTGCCCCCAGTTGGAAAAGAGTCTGACAGCCTCCGCTGAGTGGAGGCCAAGGGTCAGACAGGGTCATGTGATAAGGCATTTCAGACCTACATTTAGGGCCTCTTGCTGAAGAGGCTTGAAGAACCTTAAGATTTGCCCCCCCCCACACACCCTCCCCCGTGCCCCATCTCCTCCATCGCTTCCTTTCTTTGCTCTGTCCACATAGTCTGGGCACAAAATACCATTTGTTGTCCGTCAGTCACTAGCACAGGGTCTGGGCCGGTCTCGGTGCTGAAAGCTCCATTCACACACCACCTCACCCGGGGATGTTTTTGCAATTCAATATTTTCACACGCGGGCTGCTTCGTCGTTACTTTGGAACCGTACACTTGACAGGATGAGGTTGGGGGCCTCTGGGACAGAGGGGCTGAGAGGTGGAGAGGGGAGGTGTAGGGGGTCAGCACAGAGGAATCCTAGTGTCGGGAAAGGGGAAGAATCTGCGGCGGCTAATGGGCCATCTTGAAATGTTTTAGTCAAGACCCCTCCAACATCTACACACATAAACAAGTGCACGCACACTCATGATCACACACATTCCACCCAACTCATCGCTTCAAAACCAATCCGACTTTGGCTTAATGGGGGAATGCCGGGTTCTTTTTCATCCATCACAACCTTTTGGCCGAAAGTGTCATTCTATTCTAACAGGGGCCTTCCTCCATCACCATCAGTCAGCCGATGTAGCATTTTGGGGGGATTGTTTACACCTCATAAGTACTTTAGGGCCTGAACTCACAAAAAGATTCATTTTGAAAATGATCAAATTTTGGTGGAAGTCGGCGACAGCATGTTAAATTTTTTCATAACAGGTACAATGACAGACTGCATTGCTGCTGTTACAGTGGATTTAAAAATTCAACACATCTCTGTTCAAATGCCAGCCTTTTGGAATTGACCGATATACCAGTAAAACGCCATTAAACGTGCCTGTAGGCTGCACAATTCAGTTGAAAAAAGGAAACACTTTTGAGAAGAGATCCATCCATCCATTTATTTTCCTTAGCCGCTTATCCTCAGTAGGGTCTCTGGATTGCTGGTGCCTATCCCAGCTGTCTATGAGCAGTAGGAGGGGGACACTCTGAACTGGTTGCCAGCCAATTACAGGGCACATGGGGACGAACAACCAGTCACGCACCCAATCGCAACTAAGAACAATTTAGAGTGTCCGTTACACTTAGCATGCATGTTTTTTGAAGTGTGGGGGGCAAGACAGAGTGCTTGAAGACAACATGCAAACTCCACACAGGAAAGCAGAAGTGAGCTAGAATTGAACTTTGAAACGTGAGCTTTGAGACGGACACTTTGAAGAAGACCAACTGAGTCACATTGAAGAGCTGTCGTTTAATTTAAGTGCCTATTATCATGTCAATACTACATTAGCAACAAATGCATTTCTATTATGCAACTTGCAAACTTGTAAATGCAAACTGCAAAAGTAAAAATGTACCAAATAGTTCCTCCTATTCTCATCTCTGTTTTTCTAAAATTCTTAACACTCATTATATGTGTTGTAAAACACCTTACAAAGACTAAGGCCTTAAATTCACAAAATGTGTCTGTGGACACCCCTTAACTTTTGCATCTTTATTGATTCAAAGGCTACCAATGGTAGAAATGTTATATACTGAGAAAAGACAGTTAATACTGTCCCTTTATCCTATGCACGGCATCCTACTTAATTAACTTGGAAAACACTAGTTGAGAAACTCTTCCCTGGGGGTTTCTGTAATCAACATGCCAGCAGCTTTCTTTTATAAATAAATAGCAGCCAGTTATATAGGCCTAATTACACTGCAGTGTGGAGGAGCTAAGAAAAGAAACTTACATCAGTAATGTAGCAGAGCCAATTTTTATGGAGAGCTGCGCTGAAGAGAGGTGCCCAAATAAGCAGAGACATTGGGGCTAACACTCCACTTCCGCACCCTCACCCCCTCTTTCTCTGCTGTCCATCACAGTCACAAAGAAAGTTATCCCAAGTATTAAACAAATAGGAGGTCTGCTGAGGCCTAGGCTCTAGCGCCTGGCAGGGTCACTGGATAATGACAGCTCAATTACTGTGAATCTTCTTGTCCGCCGTCTGGCTAGTACAAACCCCACAAGCGCCCCACCCTGAGCGGCAAATTTGTCAAACCCACCAAAACGGCGGGCCTGACAGTGTAATCGCTAACCGTCCCCGCCGACATGAAAGAGGTCTTTATCTGGCCAAATCAAAGAACCTGATCTGTGAGAGAAAAGGGGCTAGGGGTGGTGCCCAAAGAAAAGAAACGTCCCGCTCAGCCCTTGTGAGACGTGGAGATGTCTCTAATCCGCTCTAATGAGACACAGCGAGCCCATCTTTGCAGTAATGATGAAACCCAGTGAGAACGATAGCGAGGAGGGAGGGAGCGAAAAGCAAAAGAGATAGAAGTGAAGATGGAGCCAAGGCTTTGAACTGGCGGCTCGATGAAAGGGGACAAAGGCTGAGGGAGTTTCGGGCCGCGATGCCTTCACACACTGTGCGCTATTTAAGGAGCAGACAGACAAACAGCCCAGGGGAGAGCAGTTTGTCTGCTTATCATATTTGGACAGGATGAGCATCATCAGCGGTGCAAGGCTGCGACTGAGGTCAGGTCCACACGTACGCTGGAGACTTGAGAAAATCTTCAACCATTACAACAATTAATTTTCTATGTGATTAACACTTTGTTCCACTGAACATGCCAGAATCCTAAAGAAGTGACTGGTAGCTACTACCGTACTTAGCCACTGCAAAATAGTTGCTGAAGCACAACTGCACACCCAAAAAAAAGATGCAGCATATAATGCACAATTCAGAAGGAGACATGCAAACAAACAAAAAAAAAGTAGAGGAGAAAGACAGAGCCCATTTATACCTGACTTTTATCATAGTAAAGCCCAGGACACATAGAGCGTTGTGACAGAAGCAGATTGGACCGCCACGCAGTGCTGAGTGTTGGTAAATGGTTTTGCTGCAGTTCAAAAGGTGAATCTGCACGCTGTGAAAATGTGGCAGATGTACCAGCCAATCGAAATGACACATTTTCTGGCTTATGAGCCAGTTTAGCTTGTATTTTTTCCACCGTTCTTCTTCACAAAAATAATACAGGACAGTGCTTTGTCGGTGACGTCTCAGAATTCGATACTGTCCGGTGCTTAATCGCTTTTTGTGTGCAGTGACCAACTGAATTTTTTTCACTAGGCTCCACTTCAATCACATTCGGCTGCATCAGTCAAGAGCATGCGCCGGGCTTCCCGATGTCAGCGTATCTTAAAAAGTTTAAGGAAAGCTCAAGCAATAGCTCCCTGTGGTAACAAAATTTTATTTGTTTTAATTTCAAACAAAAACAAAAAGTGTAGCATGTTCTCCAAATCGAATCTCTAATACACTTGAAAATTTGAATAAATAGTTCCCTGAACTTAACATGGTTTAAATTGATATCGGTGCCAAAGTTTTACCTGGCAGGGGTCCATCTCAAAAATTAACTCTTGAAAGGCACACCTTTAAATTGAACGTATTGGTCATAAAGCATCATTAGCCTGATAAAGCTGACAGAAAACAACAAGGTTTAAAGCTCTTTTCCAGAAAAAGCTGCTGTCTATCTTGAAGAATCCTAATCATTATTTGTATTGTGAATATCAGTTGGAGTCGCTCAGCGTCGATGTGTGCCGTGAGATTGGCTGACCAATAACCCAGCTGTTTCCCAAAGGTAAATGCGAGAGGCCCCAGCTCACCCGTAACCTCTGATGAGGATGAGGGTTACAGATAAAGATGGATTGTGTTTTACTTGCTTCTGGTAGTTCTAGATTTAAACTGGCCACAAACCAACCAGGGAAAACCAAGTCTCTACATCGGCAGCCTGCGCAAAATCGCAAACGCAAAAATCAGAGGCAGGACAAACGAAGGGGTATTAGGGAAAATGGGAGAAACAGGGTAAAAGTGACCGGGCTAATACCAAACAAATCAGGATTAAACCCAGATAAGACTAGTCACAATGCTGAGCAACCCCCGAGACACTGCGACGTGGAGGGAATCATGAGGGCTGCTCCAGCAAGCTCATTAGGACTCCACACATTCGCCCCTTGTCTGGCAAACAGTGCGTACTGCTTCACGGTGGGTGGTGCAAAACCCATGCCAAAGAGAGAGATATATGGGAAACGTAACAATAATCAGTGAGCCGCGGAAGTGATGAGCAATCTCATGCAGGATGACACTCACACAAGTATTACTCTCAATATGTTGGATGGTACTCTGCCCGCCAAAAAAAAAGCAAACAAATAAAACACAAATCTACTCATTGTCTGGAATAACCACACAGTGTTCACTGAATGCTGCTCGGTTATTTTTAAACAAAGACTCTGCCCCGTTTGGCAAACTGAATGTTACAGGCAGGAGAGGGGGAAGACAAGGAGGGGGGCACGAAAAAAGAAAACATCAGGGAAATATCTGTAACTGCCAAATGATGTTTTCACAAATACAGAAGATGAGGTCATGGAGCAAGGCAGGGAGGAGGAATATTTGCCAACTGGATAATGTGAGGTCAGCGTATCAGTGGAATGAATGGGATTTGGAGCCATGTGCAAAAGCTTAATGCTTCATGGTATTTGCGTGTCAATTCAATATGCAACTTGCAACTGCCCCGGATTGCAGAAGGAAGCTCGTGTGCATGTGTAGGAGGTGCCCACCCATCATTGTGCCACACTGAACAAGAGTAAGACCAGTGACAGGACCTCCATCACCTACACACACACACACACACACTTAGGCAGGAACATTGTCAACGCCTGCTGTTTGGATGACATTTACACGCAACCTTTCCACCGTGTGATTGATTGAGCTTAAATCCTATCACTGCCCCAAAATCTGTCACATTTTCATTGTGTGTTTACCTGTGTGTTTGTGTGTGCACTCAGTACATTGGTATATTACTCTGAGTGTGAAATTACAGTGCAAAATGGAAAGGTGAAATGTTTTTGACCTATCACTGGGACCAGCAGTCCCACACACTTAATTACGTATGAAGGAACGATTTATAAAAAGCATTCACTGTAAAGAGGAAGTCATCCTAAATGTTTTCATTACGATAACAACATTTGGTATGCCTGCAGATAATAGAATAGCTGTAAACAATAATTTTCACCTTACAAACCTTACAAAAAAAATGTAATGTTTTTACTAAGTAAAATAACACTATATTATTATACTTTGTAAGGGCTGGAAAAAGTACCTTGAAATGATTGAGGCATTGTTTCTTGCACCCAGATACTCGATGTGTACATGTCAGACAAAAATATATCAAACCAATATCAGCGACAATTATTAATGCTCTGCTTGACTTCAAAACACATTGGAAATACGGTGCGAATGCCAAGCTCAAAATAAATCTTGCTTAAATATTATATGGAGGTGAATATCTTGATAAGCTTTTATTTTGAAAATATTCCTTGCTGCATGTGGCACAGTGTAACAACTTGACCAGTCTTTCTAAGGCAATTGTTGCTTGTGACTCCAAATACAAACAACAAACAACCAGCGAACTAACATACAACTTAATTACGCTGACATTGACATATGGCACCAGTTGCCATTGTTTACTTATGGCTCAGGCGCCGCCGTGCAGTACCTTGCTTAAATTAGCTGCCAGCTATTGCTCCAATTAGACTGGCATGATGGACACAAATGACTGCAAACTTTGGGGCTGACCGCCTGTTGCCAGTTACTGTTACTACTGATCACATTTTAACAAAATCAAATGTGCTGTTTCAGCCAGCAAACTCACCTCTTAGACGAAAGTATACGGGGATTTTTTTTTTTTAGAATAGAATAACTTTATTGACATTGTACACAGGTATAAAACAAAATCGTGAGCGCTATCCTGTATTTTTATTTTTTTTAATCTGAGTACTATTCATATATTCATTTCACATTTTCTGTAGGATATGTAGGACAGTACAAAAACTACTGCAGACCTTAGCATAAGTAGACAGCTTATGGATCACGATTACCTACATCTTCTTGGCTCCTGTTTTGCATGACTGGGCCTCCACATGGAGGTATAATGCAGAAAAGAGTTTTAAAGCTACTGTAAAAGATGTTGTAAGGTGCAGTAATGTTGCTTCCATTTAAGATTTTGAAAATCCAAAAAAGATTTAGCCTACAAGTATAATTATACTGTGACACTGTCTTCCAATTGAAATGACCGAAATGCTCATTTTTACCTGGAGCAAACCACAACAGAGCATTACATTTTACATGTAAGCTACCGTTTGTCACTTAAAAAATGTCAATGGAGACTTTAGCCAGCTTCAATCCAGCTTCATTTGTAATTTAACTTGACTTGTTCTTCCACGGCAGTATCTACTCACAATGCTCCTGTGCGTAGAGGCTGCAGTCGGTGCCATGTAATCGTTTTAATCCGTAGACGTCTTGTATATTGTCTGTCTTCCTGCGGTGCTGCATCAATTGTGTTCAAAGGTCCGAGTTATATTAAGGCCACATAGATGCTGTAATCGGGCTCATCTATGGCATTTTCCCTTGTTTGTGATTTAACTGAGCACACGTTCCTAGAGCAAACCGCTGTAGGTACTTTCATTCCATATGGTGTAATTCTGTTTTACGATATGATTGCCCATGAACTTCAACTGGGCACGCCTGCCAGCAGCATAAAACTTCTGTTTTTAAAAACAGCTCACGATCTACCCCTCATATTTTTTGTCAAACGAATTGAATCCACAACCCGCAATTCAGCACTAGTGTTTGAAGTTTTATCTCACACTTCGAGGCCAAGCAATAAAATCGGTTGATGACAGCTTGAATCTCAAAAAAAAAAAAAAAAAAAACTGTTGGGTTGATTGGGTCTTTTATAGTTAGGGCACCAACGTATTTGGAACTGCTCTCAGTATGATGAAGTGCTGTCTTAAATTGACACAAAATGCAACCATGATAAAAAAAAATACAATATTGTTAAATTAATGCCATAATGTTTATATCAGAGCTCTGTTCTTGGTATATGTGCTTGTTGTTCTGACATTACTGTGTAGTCTCGAGTACTTTTTTTTCATACTTTTAATGGGACATGTGTGACCAGTTTAGAGTCCCCAAAACTATCATGCGCGAATCAACAGCACCATTAAGAGTAGAGTGGCTGAATCACTATGGAAGTATTTTCGTGGAGACAAACAACATGAGTAAGAACAGAACAGTTGTAAAAGTGACTAAAACTAGAATATTCTAATAGGTGCATAGCCAGAATTTGAGAGCAGGTGAGTCATCATTTCTATATTTGACTTCATTCTTTGTAGCCAAAATTGAAGGAGACCACAAAAGATTATACAGAAAGAGTGAGCAGACTGATACCTGTACATTTACTTAGAGTGGAAAGTGTCTGCTCTATCAATCCATTTAAAGTTATTGTTACATAAAGCAATTCATCTGTATTTGTATCACTTTATGTGAATCAAATGAGGACCATATGCAACAGAACCAGACACCAGATTTACTTTGGATTTACTGGAACCTCGGCAGAAACTTAACTGGAATTCAAACAGAAAAAAAGTTACCCTTTGACAAGTTACAAAGTGGCAAAATCATTGTGAGGTTTACAATGATCCAAAGTACAACAATTGTGGATATGGTGAAGGAGATTTTATAAAGGGACGTGGAGACAGATTTCTATTTTCTTTTTTTTTTTAATCTTATGGAAACATATTTGGAAGCAGGCTTAAGGCTCCAAATTTCACAATCAGCTCAACATAACATGAACAGATATGACAAGATGTGGAACCTGCAGCTCCAAAAAACAAATTATAGGTCGATTGCAATATAGGCCAAACGTAAATATTCCGGGAAGACTAAACAAAATGAATATGCTTTCTTTTGCAGACAGCGTGTCTGTTTGGTGAGGTAATTGTCATTTATTGATTAGAACTTTTTTTTTTGTTTAACTGTTTACACCTATGATTTATAGTAATAAGTAAAACAATTGAATCGTCCTCCTTTACATGGCACAAGGTACAATAATGCTTTGTATCTCAACCTGTTGCCATGAAATAAGTCATGGCTTAACGCAAGTAGCCGTTAGCACTGCGCTCAACTAAACAGGCTCAGGTTTCATGCTTTCATTCTTACTTAATGAATGAGCAAACGGACATGAGATCCTTATTATTTTTCTACTTTTGTGCATTTTCAGATGGTGGTGTCCAGTGAGACTTTTCTCATGTTAAACTGGTGCCTTGGCTCAATAAAGGTCAGAAAATGCAGCTCTACAAACGACTAATGTTTACAAAGAGTATACAGCATGACAGATGATGAATGCAACAACATATTGTATTACTTTTGTTTTTCATTTCTACAATATATGCAGCGAAATCGAACACTATAATGATGAGGACCACAAGCTGATCAAATAAATCATATAATTTCCAAGTCAAAGTGACTTGTTACATCACTGACACAAAACACGCCAACTCCTCCTTCACGCCACAATGTGTTGGAAGTAGTGCTGTTTTTTTCAGTAAGGCATATAAGCGTCCGGGATGGGTTGCCCCTTGCTTTGGTTCAGCACTGGATGTTAAGATGCTATGGCTCTCTGTCTACTTCTGTCAAAACAACTCTCATATGAGCCAAGTTCAAGACAGCACTTTTACCTAATTGCCATTGTGCTTAAAACAAATCTCATACTGGTATGTAAAATGTTTCACATTGTCAAGACGGTGGAGGGAGTTACTGTATGTTGTATGTACTCATTCAGCGCACGCAGATATACACACACACACACACACACACACACACACGCAGAATTGTTGATATACATTGCACTCACAAGCACAAAATTTCAATTGTCAATTCCCAATGGCAGTTGTTTTCTTTAGGATCACGAATGAACTGCAGCCTATCCCAGCTGACTCTGACCTAGAGGTGTAGCTAATCAGATAATCAGAAGACAACGCAAAACTTCAAAAAATATTTTTTTTTACTGACGTTCTGGTCCCTAGAGATAGGTTTGGCAATAAAGCAAGCTATTCAATATTCAAGTTAATCAATAATTTGTATTACGTTACATTCGCAATTATTGAATACCTTCCTGTTTGTTTATTTATGTGAGCGTGCGTGTGTAGGCGTGCATGTACAATGTGAATGTGTGTGTGTGTGTGTGTGTGTGTGTGTGTGTATATATGTACATATATAGAAATTTACACATAGATATATATGGGAAACACCACAGACATAGGCGTGCACACACACACACACACACACACACACACACACACACACACACTTGTATTTTATTATTATTATTATTATTATTATTATTATTATTATTATTATTATCATTATTATTATTATTATTATTATTATTTACACGTGTGTGCCTACATGCGTCTCGATCAAAAAATGCATTCATTCTTTTATTTCATGTATTTTGTAAGAAATATATAAGACGCGTAGCTGAAAACGATGTTTAAAAAAAAGCAGGGCTTCTGTATGTGCACGGGTCAAGTTCCAATAAAAGAGGCGCGCGCGCGCACCCAAACACGCGCTACATGTGGAGGTCCAGGTTTCCGGGGGATCCCGGCCTTTAGTGTGGCCGAGGATGAGGGGGGACCATAATGTTCAAGGAAAATAAGTTGTTTCGAAATAAAAGGGCTTTAAGAAGCCTCTCACACACACGCGCAAGCAAACGGGATGCATGTGTAACTTACTATTCAACAAGTCCCATTCAAAGGTTCCTTCTTTTTTTTTTGGAATTCCAAAATGTCCTTTAGCCTCCCATGCTGACTGATCTGGTGTCTGCGAGGAGGGCTCCCAAAAGCCTGGTATTTGTGTTCATTAGCACCAGGATCAACAGACGGGCTGTTAGCAGATCAGGTCCAAGTGCACCACAGCGCTCGCATGAAGCGCTAAGCAATTATACTAAGCGGGCCAATTAGCGATTTCCCTTTTCTTTATGCCTTAAACCTTTTAAAGTGGTTCCACGGCAACAAGGACTTAAAATTTTAATAAGAGAATAGAATGTCGCCTTGGAAAATAAGGATGATGATTTAGCAAGGTCTTTGAAGTAAACCGTGAAATAATTAGCACCCCCCCCCCCAAAAAAAAAAAAAAAAAATCCTAAAACGGTAAACGGATATAGTTGTCCCTTTGCACTATTTTACAGTTGAATGAAAAGTGATAAGATTCGCAATATTAGGGCATCAAGTAAAAGCACTTGTGTGATAAAGATCAAATATTTCTCAAGGTCGATTGAAAACAATGATAATAATCTTTTACTTTTTAAATCAGCATTAAAAATATATATATATTTCCACTAAATGTGGTACCTGTTTATAGAAAACTCGCTATGCGTTGAATCTCACAAGCATGTGATTGACAGCAAGCCTCTAAAATATAGGCCACTTATAATCATCATTAGGTCATCACCTTCTTAATGAGTTGCAAGAACTAAAATGATGACCAAAGGGTGTAAGACAACAATCGGATATAATATCAGAGCCAGGAGAAAGTATACAAAGGAAACACAAACATAAAATAATTATAAGGAAGGTCTTTGCAACAAAATATCAAAACAGTCAATTGTGCTTGTTAGCGTCTTTCTTTGCAATTATTGATTGACACTTATGGGAGGGGGGGGGCTGGAGTTTAAAAATGGGGGAGGGGGTTATGCGAATGCACGTAAACGGAGAGTGTTGAAATACAAACGTGGCACAAAATATTTATTCTTTCTGACCCCACCAACCCACCCCACCCCCTTAAAAAAAAATAAAATAAAATGCGCACCTCGGGAGGAAATGCTGCGGGACAGTACCACAGCGCCCACTATTACAGCAGCCGGGAACGATGTGATTTCACAAGACTTGGAACCACGCGATATATACAAGAAGAACAACACTCGTATGCATTTGGGCAAGTTTCGCCTAACCTCCAGGAAGCAGCAAAACCAAAAGCTCCAGCTAGAGGAAAGGAGCGAATCTGAAAGCTGCAGTCAAGCACCGGCGTCAAAGTTTTGCGCAGATAAGTAAACAGCAAAGTGCGCACAAACTTGTCGGAGCAGCCGCAACGTCGCGTCCCTAAAAAGTTTATCGTGGCCAAAAAGTGTCGTCCCCCTTCCTCACGCTATGACACCGGACAAGGACCCGTAAGTAGCAAAATTATGTTTGTTTGATTTTTTATTTTTTTTTCAAATCGGGAAAGAAAAGACCAAACACGCGGGACCTACTTTTGGCCAGTTTTCTCGCCCTCGCCTTGGATCTCATCTTGTCGCCTTGTAGATTCCTCTCGTCGTCCACCGTGAGCCCAGAAGCAGCAACAACACTATCTTCATCTCACCAGCATTGTCAGTTTGGACACCTTCGCACATGCGCACAGCCCCATTCAATCTGACACCCTCGTCGGGGCCAAAAAACTTTCTGTATTCATCATCATCACTTTTTTTTGTCCTATCGTCTCCCCTTTAGATCACTTATCTCTTCCCCTCCTCCTCCTCCTCTACCTCCTCCTCCACATGCTGCTCTCTCCTCACACTCGCACCTTCACTGCCTCCCTCCTCCTCCTCCAACCCCCCCTTCAGCCCCAGCTCCCAGCCCACCCAGCTCCGCTGCTGCCAGCACCCACTTGCATTTAACTCAAGGCGGCGACGTGCTTCCCTGCAGCCGGCCCGTGCACGCCGCGAGGTAAGAAGCCCATTATTATTATTATTATTATTATTATTATTATTATTATTATTATTATTATTATTATTATTATTATTATTATTATTATTATTATTATTATTATTATTATTGTTGTTGTTGTTATTCTCTGAAATTGTTATCACATATATGTATTAATTATTACATGCATTACGTGTAATTCATGATTTTATTAACACGAGCTTGTCTTCATTATTTTGCAGAGTGATTGACAAGCAAGTGGCAAAAAAAGAATTGTTATTGGATGGACCTGGCTAAATGCACGGTTCAAGGGGTTAAAGTGTACGTGTATGTAGCAATGCAGCAGCCAGCAGCTGTTTGACGCATGCATGCCCCCCACCCCGCCCTCCTCCAATACTCCTCCTCCAAACTAAACATTCTGTTGAAGTTTGTCGTACCTAATAAAGTACGTCAAAAATGTAAATGGGAAAATAAGAAGTGCATGCAATTAAGGAAAGTGGGCTGCAGGCTGTGTAAGCATGACTCTGCACCTGTCTGTTTGTTGTTTAAATGTTGTTGCAGGTAGGAGCGAAAGAACTCACTGTTTAGTTTTGACCGGGTCCCAATGCACAGGTAATGTTGACCTTCAAATCTTATACAATGTAAAGTAATGCATGCGTAGTGTAATGTTGATCACATTTGGATACAAATGTACAAGCACAAAAGTATTATTATTATTATTATTATTATTATTATTATTATTATTATTATTATTATTATTATTATTATTATTATTATTATTCGATCGTTCCACGTGCATTAAAATGTGAGAAAACTCTGTCAGTGTAAGTTTAAACTCGAGCGGTGGGCCGGGCTTCACATGGTGCCTGGGCCTGTAGCCTACATGTCATATGGGAATGGTTTCCGTCTGGTTTTGGCTAAATAAAGGCAGCTCTGTGTTGGAGCCTATTAAAGATCTACGACGATGGACCGACAGCAGTCTACAGGATGGCGCACACATTCATTCACCTCTCTGTATGCCGCAACCCACCAAGCGCATATGACATTGTTATTATTATTATTATTATTATTATTATTATTATTATTATTATTATTATTATTATTATTATTATTATTATTGGTGGTTGTTATTGCCATTCATAGTAGTCACGTGTAGTCTGTGTTAACAACAACAATAATCGTATAATTAATAATAATAATAATAATAATAATAATAATAATAATAATAATAATAATAATAATAATAATAAT